>NW_021963333.1:0-116834 GCF_901765095.1 Microcaecilia unicolor | reverse complement strand
TCAGTGCCCTGATGGAGAGTAAAGAGGCTTATGGATTTGAATTTGGGCTTCTGGTTCCCAACCCACTGTTCTAATAAAAGACTACTCTTTTACCATTTTAATTGTTAACCAAAGAGAAACTGTAACTATACCAGACCTGAGCTGAACTCTGTGTGGTAAAACTTATCAAATTGGAAGGACTGGTTGGTCTGTCTTCATTATAGTATGTATTATTTCATATGTCATTGCCTACAGAAAGGGCTGAGACATAATGGCATCTGGTTCATTTTTTTAACTAGGTTATTTTACATAGCAAGTAATAGATTATATTTTTATGCTATACTAGTAATTATGGTGTCCTTTTACTAAGGCACGCTAAATGATAAGACACCCACAGGAATATAAGGGACATCTTATCATTTAGCACATACTAATCATTAGTGTGCCTTATTAAAAGGACTCCTATATTACAGACCAGTTCAACTGTTGTCAAAAACTACTGAATGCATCTTTTTACTGATTGAAGAAAATGAATGAATGTAGTTAATTACAGAGCACTTATCTGATGTTTAAAAGACCCATGTGTTCAATTTTTTCGCTACTTGGTCAAGCACAGACAATTTAGAAGCTGCTGGCCAATATTTCTTATTCTCTGTGTCTCTATTTAGTTCATGAATAATTTGGTTTCCTGTGTCTTTAAACCTGCAGGTCTAATTTTAAAAAGTGCCTTTTGCTTCATTAGTGTCGTTGGGTTTGTCACGGCAGAACTGAAGAGAAAGATGGGGCTTTGGTTTGTGGCAGCATTTTTGTTGAGGTCACCCAACTTCTTACTGTGACCTTCCTCTCCAATCACCAGTTTTGCATAAGCTGAGAACACAAAGTGACTATTTGCAAGCACAGGACACCGTTATTTTTGAATCATCAAAGCCTAAAGCGTGGGAAGATGGTGCACATTTACATACACAGTTCTTACCCCAATCTCTGGTTCCTGCTTACAAAATGATAGAACCAATGTGGTCATTCTGTAACTGTCCACACAGGTCAAGACTTAGGGGCCCATACAGCTTAATGCACACGGCCTATAAAGCCCATTTTGTCCTTTCTAATTGTTGTTGCAAAATGTAAGCAACCTAGGGCTGCATTAGGTCATCGCTTTTGGCACTGCACATATATACAAGTATTTTGGAAGACCTTGGGCTCCCATGTCTCGTCCCTCCTGGGGGGTGCATTGGATCCTGAGGCCAAAATATTGTTTGGCAAATATGATATTGTCCCTCCAAAGCCTAGAAGTTATTTAAGATTTGTTAAATGTGTAGTATTGATGGGCCTTAAATGTATACTTACTTGCTGGTTGTAGCCATAGGCTCCTCTAGCTCAGTGGCGCTCAGTTATGATTGCACAGGCCTCTTTAGGGAGAAGAGAATTTACAACTCTTGATACAATACCTGGGAAACAATTTTGTGTGATTTGGGAGTCCTTTTGGAACTCTATGACTCACCAGGCTCAAAGTCGTCTGCTTAAATCTTGAGCTTGGTTATGTATATCATTCCATTCTTTGGGAAGTGGTGTGACCGATATTTTCTTTTCCCTTTTTGTTTGGGGGGGGGGGGGGTTGATTGAAGGATAAGGCAGATTCAGCTTTGTAGCAATGGACTAACACTTGTTTATTTTCTTACAGATGTTCTATGGATTTTTATATAAAGCAATAAAGATATTTTTCAGGAATGCTTAGGCATACTAGTGGATGTGCTAAGTACCACATGGCCCATAGGAATAAAATAGGATGTGCAGCATTTAGCGTACACTAATTCCGTTAGCGCGTGCTAATCTTTAGTAAACAGGCCTCTAAGAGTACACAGTATGGTAAGGGTCATGGATTTAATATTCCTCCTTTCTGTGGTTACAATCAAGGCAGTTTACATATTATATACAGGTACTTATTTTTTAGAGGAATTTTCAAGTGTAAAGGCCTTTAAATAAATTACCCCAAGAGTTAGTTATGTGTAGTGACAAGAAGGCACGCACTTTTATGTGACCAGCATTTATGTGACCAGCATATTCTGAGGCAGAGTTGGGTGGTAGACAAGTGGAATAGGTATAATTTTGCACAGCTTCAACCTAGCCACAATTTCTGCTGGTTTGCCCTTTGGATTTTATAAAGACACATGCACACCTAAATGCCTTTTTAAAATAGGCTAAAAATAGGCACCTACAAGGCCTTTGCACTACTCTTGTAGTCTGACTACACAAAGGTTTACCTGCATACTGGGTGATTTTTGTAACAGGCAAAGTGAAGAATGAATAAATGGATAACAAACAAATCAGTGCTTTGTCATGATGTGTTGTGATACCTTTTTTTAAAAAATGACAAAAATATGGGGAGTAAAGACATCACAGAACTCTATGAAGACCTCAAAAGTTCTTTCTGTTGGGCTTTTAAAAGGTATCACAGTCTAAAAATATTATTTTATTTTTTTCCCCTAGGACCGAAACAACTATTAGAACTTCATACTCATAAAACCTAGTGGATTTTGATGGTTTCCTCAGTTGAAAAGGTTATCAATAGAAATCAAACAAAATAAAACATGGGAAAAAAAATAAGATGATACCTTTTTATTGGACATAACTTAATACATTTCTTGATTAGCTTTCGAAGGTTGCCCTTCGTCAAAATACAACAGGATAAACTCACAAATAGTACTGCCACTTTATAATTTTGTTTGGTAGAAATGAGTTTCTAACAGTTGGATGCACTCTGAATCATTATTTCAAAGAGTGCTCATCTATATTTTGACATTTCCACCACAAAGTATTCATGACTATGTAAAAATGTTGAATTTCAAATGGAAATCAGCTAGAGACCCTGTTGTTTGTTTTTATAACAAATAAATGGTCAAGTGTGCCATATAAAAGAGCTATAAAATGATCATGCAAATCATATGTAGGGTGGTACTCATTGCAAACTTCACATAATAAAGGTACTTCAAAATATCACATGAACAAATTAAAACAATAAATGTGAATGCTAACACTGTTATGCTCAAACTAAATTTGCAGAATTTAAGGGGTCCTTTTACTAAGGTGCGCTAACAGATTTAACACTTGCTAACGATTAGCACATGCTAAATGATAAGATTCCCATAGGGATATAATGGGCGTCTTATCATTTAGTGCACGCTAATCATTAGTGCATGCTAAATCCATTAGCTCATCTTGGTAAAAGGACCCCCAAGTTATTTGCACTGACAGTTTAAAGTGCATGTTCAAAATGTCCACCCTTTGCTGCGATGTAAGCATGAAGATGTTCATGCCGTTGCTTAACAGCTTCATCGATGATGCACTGGTTCAAGCGCTCCCATTCCTCAAGGATAGGCTGCTGCAACTCTTTAGCATCTTATTTATTTATTGGGATTTATTAACTGCCTTCATGTTGGTAATATCAATTTTGTGAATAAGCTTCTTCAGTCTATCAAGTGACCATTGTTTTTTAAGAAACATTTTCACTCCATAACATTTTGTCTGTCTCAGAAATTGTATTATCTGCTTATCTTCTAGCTAAAAACCCATGATACCAAACTGTAAATAAAGATGATGTCATAATTATATCATGATTTGCAAAGAGTATTTATTATACTTCATATTTGTTGCATAATTAATTTTATAGCTCAATCACAGGACTATTTGTGAACCAAGTTTTATTATTGTATATCTAACCATTTATTTGTTATATAGAGATAAATCACACTTTTATGAAACATAGAGGGGGTCCTTTACTAAAGATTAGCTCGAGTTATCTGCAGCAGGGCCCATTTTATTCCTATGGCTTGTTGCAGATAACTCAAACTAATCTTTAGTAAAAGACCCCCAGTGTGCACAAAAAATGACCCCAGTAGAAGTGCCTCTCTATTGAAAACCTGGCACTTTCTGGGATGAGATAACCCAGCCCTTCTTTCATGGATCAGTATCAGCTGGGAATGCTCTAGATACCTGCATGTTTTGTAATAATGACAACCCCTGGCCACCTAAATGGTGCACTTGTAAAACAGGACACCAAGATTAGACTATTGCTGTGAGGACCCACAATGAAAGAAACACATTCTATAAAACTGCAGTATGAAAAAGGTCAAAGATCTAAAAATTTGGTGTCAGCATTTTGTAATGTCCTGTTTCCTTCATGTCATAATCCTTTCTCTAAAATGTTAAACTACTTTGCTTAAAGGAACCTCCAAAATCCATTTATTGAACTAATGCCAAATTATCCTCAAAGGTCCCTGACTTAGGAATGAAGTGTATTACTCCCATTTGGAGGCATCATCTCTAGGACCATTCTTACTTTGGTCCAGCATGATTTTATTTATTTATTATTACAATTGTACCCCACACTTTCCCACTCAAAGCAGGTTCAATGTGGCTTACATAGTAATAGGGATTACAGGATATTGATGAGAAAATAAAAGCTAAATATAACAGAATAACAAAAGTGATAGGTAGGTAAAGAAGGACAGGGGTGAGGAGTAGGAGAGGTGTAAACAATCTCTAGAACTCTACACTGTGGGATCCAAGATGGTGCTGAGCAGGGAGCAGTAAACTACAGGAGCTCTGACAAGAGAAAGGTTTCTTTGTCTGTATTACCTGAAATGAGCAAATAAGACCCCAGTACTCTGCAAGGGTTTCCAGTCTAACAGGAAGCCCCCACAGGAGGATGTGCCAGGGCCTGTGAACGTTCCCTGCCTTATAGTCCCCATGCTGACTGCCACTATTGAGCACAAATCACACAGTGGGGTAAGCTTTATTTTATTTTTTGTTACATTTGTACCCTGCGCTTTCCCACTCATGGCAGGCTCAATGCGGCTTACATGGGGCAATGGAGGGTTAAGCGACTTGCCCAGAGGCACAAGGAGCTGCCTGTGCCTGAAGTGGGAATCGAACTCAGTTCCTCAGTTCCCCAGGACCAAAGTCCACCACCCAAACCACTAGGTCACTCCTCCACAAGCTACCAAGCCAGGGTCCATGACCCCCAACCAACAATAATATGACCATATTTGGGGTCCTGACCCACACACAGTTTGACGACCATTGTGCTACTGATTTATTTTTTTCTCTGCTTTTTACATTTGATAACTTAAACTTATCAACTAAAGAGAAAGTTAAAAACTTAGGACTCTGCATTGTTGGTGAATATGCAACATTTCCATGGTGGTGAAAATTTTTGTTTGTTTGTTTTTTAGAATTGATCCATTCCTTTTGTTGAGTATATATTTTACAAAATTGATCTAGGTGTTGATAACATCAAGATTAGATTATGGAATATTCCATAGCTAGGAGTGCCCTGGAAATTAATCCATAGGTCATAGTAGCTCATCTTTTGTGTGGAATCAAATATAAAAAAACATTATACATCTGCTCTAGAGACATTACAGTGGCTACAGTAGTAACATAGTTTCTCCGAGGACAAGCAGGCTGCTTGTTCTCACTGATGGGTGACGTCCACGGCAGCCCCTCCAATCGGAAACTTCACTAGCAAAGTCCTTTGCTAGCCCTCGCGCGCCCGCGCGCACCGCACATGCGCGGCCGTCTTCCCGCCCGAAACCGGCTCGAGCCGGCCAGTCTTCTTTTGTCCGCACTCGGTACGGTCGTGTTTTCGCCGTGTCGAGCCCCAGAAAGTCGACCTCGCGCGTCCAATTTGTTTTGAACGTGTTTTTTTCCTTCGGGAAAGCTTTGTCCTAGTCGGGAAGTGCTCCGGAAACCCCCCGCCGGGTTTCGTGTAAATCCTCCCCGTACTTCCAGCTTTTTTGCCCCGGTAAGTTTTCTTTCGTCGTCGGGGTAGGCCTCTTTTCGGCCTCGGTCGAGATTTTTTCTCCCTCTAAATTTGGTGCTTCAAATTTCGCCATTTCGGCTTTTGATTTCGCCGGCGTGATTTTTCCGCCCATGACATCGAAGCCTTCCAGCGGCTTCAAGAAGTGCACCCAGTGCGCCCGGGTTATCTCGCTCACTGATCGACACTCGTCGTGTCTTCAGTGTCTGGGGGCCGAGCACCGCCCTCAGAACTGCAGTCTGTGTTCCCTGCTTCAAAGGCGGACTCAGGTAGCGAGACTAGCCCAGTGGAACGTGTTGTTCTCGGGCTCTTCGTCGGCATCGGCACCGGGATCTTCGAGTGCATCGACGTCGTCAGCGTCCAGACCATCTTCCTCGGCCGCCCCTGCATCGAGTGCATCGAGGCATCGGGCCTCTGCATCGGCGCCGAGACATCGGATAGCTGCATCGACGTCGGTGGTACCAGGACCTCGTCTGCTGATGTCGTCGGACGGTGGTGCATCGGGTGGAGTGCAGGTGAGGGCTGTCCATTCCCCTGCTGGTGGCGGTGAGCCCTCGGGTGGGTCTCCTCCTACCCTGAGGGCTCCTGCGGTACAGCCCCCCCGAGATCGACCTTCTTCAGTCTCGGCCCCGAGGAAGCGACGGATGGATTCGACGTCCTCCTCGTCGGTGCCGGGGAGCTCTGGTGACATGCTTCGGAAGAAATCGAAGAAGCATCGACACCGGTCTCCTCCCCGGGTCGGCACCGAGAGCTCTGGGTCGCCGAGGGATTCGGCACCCAGC
Source organism: Microcaecilia unicolor (assembly GCF_901765095.1). NCBI lineage: Eukaryota > Metazoa > Chordata > Amphibia > Gymnophiona > Siphonopidae > Microcaecilia > Microcaecilia unicolor. The sequence goes on along the minus strand of NW_021963333.1, from coordinate 110,258 downwards.
AGGCATCGGCACCGAGAGGACCGCTCACCCTCTGTTCAGGAGGTGTCGATGCGCTCCGCTCTGGACAGCCCGGAACAGCCTCCACGCCCGGAACAGGTACTGACGTCGACGCCTGCATCGACCTCTCAGCCTTTCTCTGCAGCCGCTCTAAACGAGAGCCTCCGGGCCGTTCTCCCAGAGATTCTGGGAGAGCTGTTGCGCCCTACCCCTCCGGTACCGGCGGTGCTTGCGCCACTGGTACCGTCGAGCGTGGCGCCGGCTGGCCCATCGCCCAGGTTGAGGTCCCCGACGTCGGTACCGCGTGCGGTACCGACCGCGGCCACCTCCCAGGAAGGCTCCCCGACTACGTCGGCGGAGGGAGCTTCGCCGATGCGGGCGAGGGAGTCTACCTCTCGACGCCCCCATCGTGGACGGGGTTCCACGGAGTCGAGCAGGGCGAGGTTGCAGACACAGGTCCGTGAACTTGTGTCTGACACCGAGGGTGAGGCCTCGTGGGAGGAAGAGGAAGATCCCAGATATTTCTCTGACGAGGAGTCTGAGGGTCTTCCGTCTGATCCCACTCCCTCTCCTGAGAGACAGCTTTCTCCTCCCGAGAGTCTGTCTTTTGCCTCCTTTGTCCGGGAGATGTCTACGGCCATCCCCTTCCCGGTGGTTGTGGAGGACGAGCCCAGGGCTGAAATGTTTGAGCTCCTGGACTATCCTTCTCCACCTAAGGAAGCGTCCACTGTTCCCTTGCACCATGTCCTGAAGAAGACATTGCTTGCGAACTGGACCAAGCCATTAACTAATCCCCACATTCCCAAGAAGATCGAGTCCCAGTACCGGATCCATGGGGACCCAGAGCTGATGCGCACCCAGTTGCCTCATGACTCTGGAGTTGTGGATTTGGCCCTAAAGAAGGCTAAGAGTTCTAGGGAACATGCTTCGGCGCCCCCGGGCAAGGACGCTAGAACCTTAGACTCCTTTGGGAGGAAGGCCTACCATTCCTCTATGCTCGTGTCCAAGATCCAGTCTTACCAGCTCTACACGAGCATACACATGCGGAATAATGTGCGGCAGTTGGCGGGCTTGGTTGATGCTCTTCCCCCTGAGCAAGCCAAGCCTTTTCAGGAGGTGGTCAGGCAGCTGAAGGCGTGCAGAAAATTCCTGGCCAGAGGAGTTTATGACACTTTTGATGTTGCGTCCAGGGCCGCTGCTCAAGGTGTGGTGATGCGCAGGCTCTCATGGCTGCGTGCCGCCGACCTGGAGAATAGAATCCAGCAGCGGATTGCGGACTCGCCTTGCCGTGCGGATAACATTTTTGGCGAAAAAGTCGAGCAGGTGGTAGAGTCTCTCCACCAGCGGGACACCGCATTCGACAAGTTCGCCCGCCGGCAGCCTTCAGCTTCTACCTCTACAGGTAGACGATTTTTCGGGGGAAGGAAGACTGTTCCCTATACTTCTGGCAAGCGTAGGTACAATCCTCCTTCCCGGCAGCCTGCGGCCCAGGCTAAGCCCCAGCGCGCTCGCTCTCGTCAGCAGCGTGCGACTCAGCAAGGCCCCGCGGCTCCCCAGCAAAAGCAAGGGGCGAGCTTTTGACTGGCTCCAGCAGAGCATAGCCGACATCCAAGTGTCAGTGCCGGGCGACCTGCCTGTCGGAGGGAGGTTGAAAGCTTTTCACCAAAGGTGGCCTCTCATAACCTCCGATCAGTGGGTTCTCCAAATAGTCCGGCAAGGATACACTCTCAATTTGGCTTCAAAACCTCCAAATTGTCCACCGGGAGCTCGGTCCTACAGCTTCCAGCACAAGCAGGTACTTGCAGAGGAACTCTCCGCCCTTCTCAGCGCCAATGCGGTCGAGCCCGTGCCATCCGGGCAAGAAGGGCTGGGGTTCTATTCCAGGTACTTCCTTGTGGAGAAGAAAACAGGGGGGATGCGTCCCATCCTAGACCTAAGGGCCCTGAACAAATATCTCGTAAAAGAAAAGTTCAGGATGCTTTCCCTGGGCACCCTTCTCCCCATGATTCAGCAAAACGATTGGCTATGCTCTCTGGACTTGAAGGATGCCTACACACACATCCCGATACTGCCAGCTCACAGACAGTATCTGCGATTTCAGCTGGGCACACGCCACTTCCAGTACTGTGTGCTACCCTTTGGGCTCGCCTCTGCGCCCAGGGTGTTCACAAAGTGCCTAGCTGTGGTAGCAGCGGCGCTTCGCAGGCTGGGGGTGCACGTGTTCCCATATCTCGACGATTGGCTGGTGAAGAACACATCCGAGGCAGGAGCCCTGCAGTCCATGCAGATGACTATTCGCCTCCTGGAGCTACTGGGGTTTGTGATAAATTACCCAAAGTCCCATCTTCTCCCAGTGCAGAAACTCGAATTCATCGGAGCCCTGCTGGATTCTCGGACGGCTCGCGCCTATCTCCCAGAGGCGAGGGCCAACAACTTGTTGTCCCTCGTCTCGCGGGTGCGAGCGTCCCAGCAGATCACAGCTCGGCAGATGTTGAGATTGCTGGGCCACATGGCCTCCACAGTTCATGTGACTCCCATGGCCCGCCTTCACATGAGATCTGCTCAATGGACCCTAGCCTCCCAGTGGTATCAGGCCGCCGGGGGTCTAGAGGACGTGATCCACCTGTCCACGAGTTTTCTCGAATCCCTGTATTGGTGGACGATTTGCTCCAATTTGACTCTGGGACGTCCCTTCCAAATTCCTCAGCCTCAAAAAGTGCTGACCACGGATGCGTCTCTCCTGGGATGGGGAGCTCATGTCGATGGGCTTCACACCCAAGGAAGGTGGTCCCTCCAAGAAAGCGATCTACAGATCAATCTTCTGGAGTTGCGAGCGATCTGGAACGCTCTGAAGGCTTTCAGAGATCGGCTGTCCCACCAAATTATCCAAATTCAGACAGACAATCAGGTTGCCATGTACTATGTCAACAAGCAGGGGGGCACCGGATCTCGCCCCCTGTGTCAGGAAGCCGTCAGCATGTGGCTCTGGGCTCGCCGTCAAGGCATGGTGCTCCAAGCCACATATCTGGCAGGCGTAAACAACAGTCTGGCCGACAGGTTGAGCAGGATTATGCAACCTCACGAGTGGTCGCTCAATTCCCGTGTGGTGCGACAGATCTTCCAGGCGTGGGGCACCCCCCTGGTGGATCTCTTCGCATCTCAAGTGAACCACAAGGTCCCTCAGTTCTGTTCCAGGCTTCAGGCCCACGGCAGACTGGCGTCGGATGCCTTCCTCCTGGATTGGGGGGAAGGTCTGCTGTATGCTTATCCTCCCATTCCTCTGGTGGGGAAGACTTTGTTGAAACTCAAGCAAGACCGAGGCACCATGATTCTGATTGCTCCCTTTTGGCCGCGTCAGATCTGGTTCCCTCTTCTTCTGGAGTTATCCTCCGAAGAACCGTGGAGATTGGAGTGTTTTCCGACCCTCATCACGCAGGACGAAGGGGCTCTTCTGCATCCCAACCTCCAGTCCCTGGCTCTCACGGCCTGGATGTTGAGGGCGTAGACTTTGCCTCTTTGGGTCTGCCAGAGGGTGTCTCCCGCATCTTGCTTGCTTCCAGGAAAGACTCCACTAAGAGAAGTTACTTCTTTCATTGGAGGAGGTTTGCCGTCTGGTGTGACAGCAAGGCCCTAGATCCTCGCTCTTGTCCTACACAGACCCTGCTTGAATACCTTCTCCACTTGTCTGAGTCTGGTCTGAAGACCAACTCCGTAAGGGTTCACCTTAGTGCAATCAGTGCATACCATTACCAAGTGGAAGGTAAGCCGATCTCAGGACAGCCTTTAGTTGTTCGCTTCATGAGAGGTTTGCTTTTGTCAAAGCCCCCTGTCAAGCCTCCTACAGTGTCATGGGATCTCAATGTCGTTCTCACCCAGCTGATGAAACCTCCTTTCGAGCCACTGAATTCCTGCCATCCGAAGTACTTGACCTGGAAGGTCATTTTCTTGGTGGCAGTTACCTCGGCTCGTAGAGTCAGTGAGCTTCAGGCCCTGGTAGCCCAGGCCCCTTACACCAAATTTCATCACAACAGAGTAGTCCTCCGCACTCACCCTAAGTTTCTGCCAAAGGTTGTGTCGGAGTTCCATCTGAACCAGTCAATTGTCTTGCCAACATTCTTTCCCCGTCCTCATTCCTGCCCTGCTGAACGTCAGCTGCACACATTGGACTGCAAGAGAGCATTGGCCTTCTATCTGGAGCGGACACAGCCCCACAGACAGTCCGCCCAATTGTTTGTTTCTTTTGATCCCAACAAGAGGGGAGTGGCTGTAGGGAAACGCACCATATCCAATTGGCTAGCAGATTGCATTTCCTTCACTTACGCCCAGGCTGGGCTGGCTCTTGAGGGTCATGTCACGGCTCATAATGTTAGAGCCATGGCTGCGTCGGTAGCCCACTTGAAGTCAGCCACCATGGAGGAAATTTGCAAAGCTGCGACGTGGTCATCTGTCCACACATTCACATCTCATTACTGCCTGCAGCAGGATACCCGACGTGACAGTCGGTTCGGGCAGTCAGTTCTTCAGAACCTGTTTGGGCTTTAGGATCCAACTCCACCCCCCGAGGGCCCTGTTTGTTCTGTTCCAGGCTACACTCTCAGTTAGTTGGTAAATTTTTTAGGTCAATCTCAGTTATGTCCTCGCCGTTGCGAGGCCCAATTGACCAATGTTGTTGTTTTGAGTGAGCCTGGGGGCTAGGGATACCCCATCAGTGAGAACAAGCAGCCTGCTTGTCCTCGGAGAAAGCGAATGCTACATACCTGTAGAAGGTATTCTCCGAGGACAGCAGGCTGATTGTTCTCACAAACCCGCCCGCCTCCCCTTTGGAGTTGTGTCTTCCCTTGAAGTGTATTGTCTTGCTACATACTGGACTGGCCGGCTCGAGCCGGTTTCGGGCGGGAAGACGGCCGCGCATGCGCGGTGCGCGCGGGCGCGCGAGGGCTAGCAAAGGACTTTGCTAGTGAAGTTTCCGATTGGAGGGGCTGCCGTGGACGTCACCCATCAGTGAGAACAATCAGCCTGCTGTCCTCGGAGAATACCTTCTACAGGTATGTAGCATTCGCTAAATGACAGCAGATAAAGACCTGACAGGCCATTTAGTCTGCCCAACAAGATAAACTCATTATACATGGTATGCATACTTTATATGTATACCCGAGGGCCGAGTTTGATGTGTCCTCACCATTTTCAGGGCACAAACTGTAGAAGTCTACCCAGCACTGTTCTTGTACTGAAAGTTCTGAAGCTAAAGTTAAGCCCCTTAAAATTTACACTCCAGCACATTGGATGACAAAGGCCACCTTTGGTGTCCCTTGCCACAGAGCCTGCTTTCAAATAGGGCCAGTCACTTTGCAAAATAACACAAATCCCTACAAAAAGACATTCAAAACCTATGTCAAACCATAACAGCCCTAATCCATTTATGAAAAGACAGTGCTATAAATATTACACTGGGCTATAGAGCACCAATATACTTGCTACTAGGAAACTAGAAGATGCTGGACTGTTACACATTCCTATATGTTAGCAGAATCCTTCACCTCAGTCACACATGCAGAACACAGACAGACAAAACTGAAATGGAGACCCCCAAGAAAGCCAAACTCCATTAGCAGTGCAATACTTGTTAAAGAGAACAGTGGTGTTCCTGGCCTGGATGGCACCAGGGGCGGAGCGCCAATGCGCCCCCCCCCCCCCCCCCCCCCGCTAAATGACACCTTCCCCCCCCACCGGTGAAATGACACCCCCCCCCCGGGTGCACGCCGCTGGGGGGGTGCCGCGGCGCACGCCTGCTCCGAGTTCGCTAAACTTTGCTTCGCTGCAGCTCCCTCTGCCCTGGAACAGGAAGTAACCTGTTCCGGGGCAGAGGGAGCAGCAGCGAACGAGCGACGAAGTTTAGCGAACTCGGAGCAGGTGCGCGCCGCGGCACCCCCCAGCGGCGTGCACCCAGGGCGGACCGCCCCCACCGCTCCCCCTTGGTACGCCACTGAAAGAGAAACAGAAATACATTTGTACTCTGCTAAATACAAAAATTGAAAAGATATGAACACATACCAATCCTTAAAAAGTTATAAATAAAAATATTTTTTCTACTTTTGCTGTCTGAACACTCTTCTAATTGGGTTGGTTCTGATTCATTTTTTGTGTCAGTCTTCTCCTAAATTCTTTTCCAGGTTTACCTTTCCATTTCTTCTCTCTCCTCTTCTCCTTCCCTTTCTTCTCTACATTTGTTAGCATTGAACTTTTTTTTCCCACTTTTCTCTTCTCTGCCTCTATTTTCACCCATATATGATTTTTACCTTTCATTCTCCCTTTCTCTCATCCTCTAGTCCATAATGTCCTTCTCATCTCTTATCTAGCAGCTTTTTCCATCTCCCTCTCAACCCATCTTGAGTATTCCCATTACCTCCATTGTCTTTCTCCTTCCCCAGTTTCCTATCCCCTATGTTTCACCAACCTCTTACACCCCTATTTCTATCTTCTGTACTCACCCTCTCATCCCTCATCTACCTTCGACTGCCTCTCATCTTCTCACCAGCTTCATCCCTTTCTCTCCTTTCTTCTCTTGTCTCCAAGCTATTCTATCAGTTGCCCTCTACCCTCCATTTGACTATCCTTTATCATCTTTTAAATCTCATTTTCACCCTCACTCAACCCCTTCAGAGACCCATCTCCATCCTCTGTCATATACCCTTCCACAGCACCCCATCCTTTTTCATGCGTCTCATCCAGTCTCCAGTCCTTCAAATTATTCACTCCAAGTCTCAACCTCTTCTCACACTTCATCCGCTTTCTCTTACCACACTCTCACTCATACTCCTAGTTCATCTAACCACCCCCATTCAAACCTATTTCCTCCAAATTCCTGTTTCATCATTCCCTAACACCTCCCCCTCCAAATTCTCACTCAGTTTTTGCTACCCATAACCACCAAGTCCCATCCATCTTCTTCTCTGTTCCCCTTCCTCCCTCCTTTGAGTCCCATCCAACTTCTCTCCCTTTCCCCTTCTTCCTGACTCCCATCCAACTTCTGCTCCACTTCATCCCCTTGGGTTCCATACAGCTGCTGCTCCTTTTCCCCTTCCCCCTCCCATCCAGCTTCTACTCCCCACCCCCTCCTGCCCAAGTCCCATGCAGCTTCTGCTCTCATTCTCCCTGACATCTACCTGTCATTTCCCCTCCACTCCCAGCATCCCTTGTCCCATCTTGCTTCTCTCCTGTCCCTCTCCCTTCATGATCTAGCATCCATCTCTCTCTTCCCCCTCCCCCACCCTCTGCCACTGATCCTGCATCTCCCCCCTCTCTCTCCCCCTCCCACACATCTTCAATCTGGCATCTCCCCCTCTTAGCTCTCAGCCATCTGTATTCCTCTGAGTAGGAGAAAAGTTAAAATAACACCTCTCTTTTATCCCTCTCAATTCCTTTGCAGAATGTGTTTCCAAACTTTATTTTAAAATGGTGTTCTGCCATCTCCTGGCAGAATTTGGTCATAAACTCCCTCTAACATTCATACTATTAAGCATTATACCCTTGCCACAGTATATTTAAATAAATGCAATAAAAACATTAGTTTTCATAAGATCACATGTTATTGTGCATTTTCATGTATTTATTTAAATAATTCAAGGATTAACTTAGGTGGCGTATTGATATAAGGAGTAATCACCAACAAGATCAACCAAAGCCTCCAAATCATGCACTCCTGGGCGGATGCATTCCAATTAAAACTGAACGCTGAGAAAACACAATGTCTTGTACTCACCTCACAGCATAATACAAACAACTTCACCACCATAACCACTCCAAATTTTTCTCTTCCTGTCTCAAACAACCTGAAAATTCTCGGAGTCACCATTGACCGAAACCTCACACTCGAAACTCACGTGAGGAACACTATGAAAAAGATGTTCCACTCCATGTGGAAACTCAAAAGAGTAAAACCTTTCTTCCCGAGATCCATCTTCCGTATCCTGATACAATCAATGGTAATAAGTCATCTGGACTATTGCAATGCACTGTATGCCGGCTGCAAAGAACAGACCATTAAGAAACTCCAAACAGCTCAAAACACCGCTGCCAGACTCATATTTGGAAAACCAAAATATGAAAGTGCAAAACCCTTAATAGAGAAACTCCACTGGCTCCCACTTAAGGAACGGACCACATTCAAAATATGCACGATAGTACACAAAATCATCCACGGAGACGCCCCGTCCTACATGCTAAACCTCGTGGACCTGCCTCCCAGAAATGCCAAAAGATCATCCCGAAAATTTCTTAATCTACACTTCCCCAGTTGTAAAGGACTAAAATACAAACTTGTACACGCGACCGCCTTCTCCTATATGAGTACGCAGTTGTGGAACGCATTACCAGCTAACTTGAAAGCAGTTGACGAAATATCCAACTTTTGTAAATCCCTGAAGACGTACCTATTCAATAAGGCCTACAAAGAGACCCCATAGCTTAACTATACCACCTCACCAATCCGCCCTAATCAGAAAATCATCTTTCTACACCTATTTTATTAATAATTCTTTCCTTCCTTAATCTCTTTGCTTCAACAATTGTATCTGACATCCTGGTATGGTAATACCATAACAGACCTCTGTAAGCCACATTGAACCTGCAAATAGGTGGGGAAATGTGGGATACAAATGCAATAAATAAATAAACAATTTTTTTTAATCACTCGGTTTGAGCGTGCATGTCTAGTATGTTAGGTATTGAATATTTTGTGTGCTGTCACACCCCCTAAAGAAGCACTAAGCTGCACAAAACCTGGATAGGCAGACTAGCATGAGCTGAGTTATGGGAAAGCTAAGAAGCACAAGCTGACTGTTTTTACCCTGTGGTTTTGTTCTCAGCATACCTCTTTTGCAGGACAAAAACTGTGATGAATTAGCTTCCACCTTTCTACAGCTGTCTTGCACATCCAAGATGTTTACTGAGGAGAGGCAGAAAGTTCAGCTACTGGGAAAATGCATCAACCACATCTCCACAGACTATCAAGACCATACTGGCAAGGTAAGGGTCTATGATTATTTGGTGACTATAAAAGCCCAGTTCATCAGCAGCTTTTCAATCCTGATTTTGTTGCCGGCTGGAATTAGTATCAAGAACTCTTTGGTCCGAAGGCCACACCAGTTTCACTCATCAGATTAAGTAGAGGAGTGTGGTAGCCATGTTAGTCCACTCTTAAGGTTATCAATAGAAATCAAACAAAATAAAACATGGAAAAGAAAATAAGATGATACCTTTTTTATTGGACATAACTTAATACATTTCTTGATTAGCTTTCGAAGGTTGCCCTTCTTCGTCAGATCGGAAAAGAAGGGCAACCTTCGAAAGCTAATCAAAAAATGTATTAAGTTATGTCCAATAAAAAAGGTATCATCTTATTTTCTTTTCCATGTTTTATTTTGTTTGATTTCTATTGATAACTCATCAGATTATAATAGGTCATTTACTGGCCAGATGCTTGCTTTGATTCATCAGCAACAGATTCTCTTTAAACATACACATTGATAATCCGGTGCACCAGCTTTGTCTGTACTCTGTATTTCTCTTTGTTTGCCCATGTTTTCAAACTGAGACCATCCATCATCGCCCTAGACTTTATGTGCTTTCTTCTGTCTCTTTTGCCCTCCAGTACTAGATTAGCTAATATATCACCAGGGCTCCAGCTACATTTCCAGCAAATATGTACAAATATAAATTTCATTTTGGCCAGAGTTCTTCCATCTCCTCCACAATGAGTAACAGTGCCACACATATATCAGCATTCATTCAAGTATTTATATACTGCTTAGACCTAAGCAGTTTACAGTTTCATTTTACAGGTACTGGGTCTGTCCCTAGTGGGCTCACAATCTAAGTAGTACATTGTACTACTGTTGTACCTGGGACAACATAGATTTAAGTGACTTGTCCAAGGTCACATGGAGCTGCTGAAGGAATTGAACCTGGTTCCCCAGGATCTCAAGCCACTAGTTACCATCAAGCAGCAGCAGGAATTGAACCCAGTTCCCCACGTCTGCAACCTGCTACACTAACCATTAGGCCACTCCTCCACTCCATTATTATTCATCTGTATTTATTTATTTGGCTCACACCTTTTTCAGTTGTAGCTCAGATACAATAGATATTTCCCTGTGTCTGGAGGATTCACAATTTAAACAAAAGGTTAAGCAATTTGCCCAAGGTCACAAGGAGTCACAGTGGGATCTGAACCAGGTTCCCTGACTCTCAGCCAGCTTCTCTATCCAGAAGACTACTTGTGGTTTGGGGCCTGTTGATGACATAATGGTGTACTTACCTGCACAGACAGAACTATATGCCGCTATTACTGCATGGGAAAGGCCACTGCTCAGATATCAGCTTGGCTATTTAATACTCATCTTTGAATCTAGGAAAAGCAGATTATGGTTGTATGTAAGAGCATGACCACTTGTAACACCCCTCCCCTGGTTCAGGAAGCCGCTGAAGGCATAGGAGCTGACTTCTCAAAATAATTGGGGGTGCTCAAATTGACACACATTCTATAAGGAACCACCTAGTTTTACACAGCAGGAACACACATACATCACCTCTTATAGAACACCAACTAGCAGAAATATATGCACCATGTTTTGATGGTGTGTACTTTCCAATTAGGCATGTGCATGGATGGAGATCTCAGTCACACACAGAACAGAGATTCTCAACAAATATAGAATAAGTAAGCACAAATTAGAAATACAAATATGCAGACAAAAACTGAACTGGGAAACCCAAGGAGACATACCCTGTATGCAGTGGAACGCTGTGCAAATAGAAACAGAAATACGTTTCCTCCTGTATTGTGCAAAATTTGAGAGAAGAGACGCACATTCCAATTTCAACTACAAAAATCACTTTGTATTATGTATTCTTCTTGTCTAGTTATTACATTTTTTAAATTATTTATACATTTCCAAAACTTTTCAGCTAATCTCCTTAATAATTCACAAAATCAGAAGAGACCAATGCAATACTGCAAGAGAAAAATGAATATATATATATATACACACACACACACCAATGCAAATCAAGGATATTAACTTATTTAGTATCTGCAGCAACAACCTGAGGAGACAGCTTGAGCAGTCACCCCACTTTTTAAACATTTTCATCGGCTACCTGTCAGAGATAGAATTAATTTTAAGATCCTAACGATGGCTCATAAGGTTTTCTATACTCGCTGAGTTCACTGGTTGTCTTATATTCCAAGCACAATGCTGAGATCAAGGTAAGACTTCAAAATGGTAACTTCCCCTATTGCAAAAGCATGTTGAGAAATAACTCAAGAGAAGGCTTTTTTTCTTGTTAGCCCCTCCTCTTTAGAATGGACAACCAAAGTATATTAGATCTGAAGAAAATGTTTAAAATGTTACTAAAAACATTCTATTTTGAAGAAGCGTTTAATATTCAGTTAGAGGATGAAGGAAAGATATATTAGCATCCCTGTGAGCCCTGAATCAGAAATTGGTTTATTAAAAAAAAATTAAATTGTGTATGAGTTGCTCTTCGTATGAATATAGCAGGTCTTTTTCATCGATCCTATGGAGCTCTTTTCTATCATTGATTTATATGTTTTTAGATTTTGTAAACTGCCTGGATCCTTTATTGGCTTGGTGGTATATCAATTTTTTAATAAACATAAACACACTTCTTATCCAGCTCATTGTGCCATGTGGATTTTATGGGCAATTGCATTTACCTTGTGAAACCCACACACCTGTACAGGCAGGATCAGTCGCTCTGGCTCCCCTTGCATCAACCAGTGCTAAGCCAGGATCACTGGATACCAACTCTCCCACAGGGCAGGGCACAAAGACACTACCCCTCTGTGGTATGACTACCACCTGCCACAGAGGGTTTCCCCAAAGGTAGGAGAGGAGGGCTGGTGTTGTAAAGAAAGATGTTAGCAAAATACAAAATTCTTTAAAGGATGGAGAGAGGCAGGCAATAACCAGAAATGCTGAATAACTGAATACATTTTAGTGAGAGTTGTAAGAGAAAAAAAGAAAGAAAGGCAAGATAAAGGAACATAAAGCAATTTTGAATAATGAACACCTCTTAGCACTTACAAGATTAGCATATTCACAGAAACAACACACTTTACAACTGTTACTACTTTATCCCCTCTAGAATTAGCATCAGTAGTGTCATCCAAATTTTTCTTTAATCTTTGCTGCTATATTCTTTAACTTGAAAAGAGAATTGTTTTTATAACAATAGACTTTTATTCATTTAAAGTTACAGACAATGAAGAACAAATCTATAATAACAATGAGAACCATAACAATAGTATTCAAAGATACAGTAATTACTAAATGTATACGTCATAGTAAACCGCTCCAAATCAACTAAACCCCAACGTCCATAATCTATGTCTCCTACCCTCCCACTCAACACCCCCCCCCCCCCCCAAACCACTTTAATCTCACCTCCATCCATCTGGGACACAGGTACTCTTCAGTGCCCCAGAGTGAAATTCCAACCCCCCCCCCCCCCTTGCAATGCAGGCCCCCTTTTACAAGGACTGCACAGTTTGTAGTATGCGTTCCAGGTGAGTCCATTCATCAGCATCTAAAGCAAAACACCCCAAACATTTATCAGTTTCTCCAGTTCGCTAACAATCCGCAACTCTAAGATCTAGTCCAGTTGCATGGGACTCTCAGCGCACTTCCAGTGGGCAACTATAACAGATTTAGCAGGTGCCAGACACATCCTTTTGAAGCGCTGCTGCCATTTGCGAGCTCTCCTCTTGCCCAATCCCAGTAAACACCACTTAGGGTCTGTAAGAAAGGTACTCCCCACGTGTGCAGAAATAATCTGTGTCATTGCTGCCCAAAAGTCCTGGATGGGTGCACATTCCCACCAAGTATGCATAAAAGTACCCCGTTCCACCCCACACTATCAGCAGACATCAAGCACCATAGGAAACATTCTATGAAGTTGTACTGGAGTATAATACCATCTGGTTCGCTAGTATAGTATTTCTGTCCCAGTGTAGCGTCACCCCTGCACTCTAAATAGTGCCACATTTACTCCTAGAATGAATGTGTACTAGGGTACCTCAAAGTATGTGACTGTTCGGGTTCACAAAAGAATGCGCTCATTGGAACTCTTCCGTGGGGTAGTACTAATGCAGTTAGGTAATTCCTCAGCTCACTAACTGTGGCTCTTCTCAAGCCTTTTACCTCTTGACGAAACACCACGTTTTGCTACTTGTTTACAGACACACGGATTCAGTGCTTATGTTTGTTTTCAACCAAGGTCATTTTCATGACCAATCTATTGCACCAGTACTCAAGGAATACCTTATATTGAAGACTTACATATCTGTTCAAGTTAATAAGACTCCTGAGGCGAGACTGTTGCCGAAACACAGATCTGTGTCAAGTCTTTAACTAATAAAATTATGTAAGACCCCAGTCTGTTGTCCTGGTCTCTTGAGCCCATGGCCCACTTCCCACTGTCTGTTTACTACAGAACCACCTTGGGATTCAATGGGAAATGACATAAGAGAGGTGGAGCCAGGAAAGCAGGAACTAGGAAGTATAACATCTTAGGGCGCTTAGCTAGGTTAAGGAGGCCCAGAGGGAAGCAGTGACATCCAACCACATTTGCCTCTACCACCTACGTGTGAACTGCAACTGTGACAGTCAGGTAGGCCTAATGCTACTGAGGACCTTGAAAAACTGTATGCTTGATCCAGCCAGGGGCCAGCTGGTGAATGTTGTTGATTACAGACCAGTGAATGCCGTGGCCTGCAGCAGTAGGACCACGGAAGGAATTTTTACTTACACCTAAGGACTAGCTTGTGTTATTATTCCCCTTGCCTGTGACGCTAACAGGACCCCCATACACAGCACCTTTAATAAACTATTATTATTTTGCTGATCTTGTCTATTGTTTGGCTCCAGTCTATCCTAGCTCCAGTCCAGGGCCCACCCTCGTTTACGTTACCACAAGAAAACTAACAACTACAGGGTTTGAGAAAGGGAGAATCTAAGTAAAATCAAATGGGTGGATATAAACACTATGAAGATAAAAGTGTGGGGGGTGGGGTGGGGTGGGGTGGGGGAGAAGATAAAAAGATCAGTGCCAGACAGATATAGAGAAGGAAAGGAATCTAACCTGAAAAAAAAACAATTAAAGAGAAGATTAACACAAGGAAAGTAGAAAAATAAAATGCCCAAAGGTAGAAAATTTTTAAAATGTATTGTTTCTCCGACTCATCAGCTTCGAATACCATTTCCGGCACCGGTATCCCACCCAAATCTTCCTTGGTGAAGACTGAAGCAAAGAATTAATTTAATCTCTCCGCTATGGCTTTGTCTTCCCTGATCGCCCCTTTTACTCCTCGGTCATCTAGCGGTCCAACTGATTCTTTTGCCGGCTTCCTGCTTTTAATATACCTTAAAAAATTTGTACTATGTGTTTTTACCTCCAACACAATCTTTTTTTCGAAGTCCCTCTTAGCTTTCCTTAAGAGCGCTTTGCATTTGATTTGACATTCCTTATGCCGTTTCTTATTATTTTCAGTCGGTTCCTTCTTTCATTTTCTGAAGGATTTTCTTTTAGCTCTAATAGTTTCCTTCACCTCATTATGTAACCATGCCGGCTGTCGTTTGGTCTTCTGTCCTCCTTTTTTTGATATGTGGAAAATATTTGGCCTGGGCTTCCAGGATGGTGTTTTTGAACAACATCCACGCCTGGTGTAAATTTTTGACCCTCACAGTTGATCCTCTAAGTTTTCTTTTCACCATTCTTCTCATTTTATCATAGTCTCCTTTTTTAAAGTTAAACACTAACGTATTTGATTTCCTATGTATACTTACTTCAAAGCTAATATCAAATCCGATCATATTATGATCACTGTTATCAAGCGGCCCCAGCACCATTACCTCCCGCACCAGATCATGCGCTCCACTAAGGACTAGGTCTAGAATTTTTCCTTCTTTCGTCGGTTCCTGTACCAGCTGCTCCATAAAGCTGTCCTTGATTTCATCAAGGAATTTTACCTCCCTAGCGTGTCCCGATGTTACATTTACCCAGTCAATATCGGGGTAATTCACCCATTATTATTGTGTTGCCCAGTTTGTTTGCGTCCCTAATTTCCTTTAATATTTCTGCATCCGTCTGTTCATCCTGGCCAGGCGGACGGTAGTACACTCCTATCATTATCCTTTTCCCCTTTACTCATGGAATTTCAATCCACAGTGATTCCAAGAAGTGTTTTTTTTCCTGCAGAATTTTCAATCTATTTGATTCAAGGCTCTCATTAATATACAGTGCTACCCCTCCACCAATTCGATCCACCCTATCACTACGATATAATTTGTACCCCGGTATGACAGTGTCCCACTGGTTAGCCTCGTTCCACCAGGTCTCAGAGATGCCTATTATGTCTAATTTTTCATTTAGTGCAATATGTTCTAACTCTCCCATCTTATTTCATTGTGAAATGTAAATCTAAGGCCTGGGTTTTCCCAGAGGAACCTGGACCTAATGCCTCTTTACCTGGAATGATGGGCGCGTTTGTACTGAGTGGCCTGGGACTTGAAACTCTGGAGCAAAACGTGGCTGGAGGAATCAACAGGGAAGAAGTTGGTCTCTCCTCCCTCGAAGCAGGCCAGCTTATCTCTAGAACAACAGAGTCTGCCAGTACAACCGCACCCACCGATGCTATCGGGAGAAGGCGACAAGTTGAGTAGCACTAAGAGTCTGCAGCAGAACCGCATGGAGGGATAAGAACCTGAGGCTACTGTGATGCAGGGAACAACTGTGAGAGAGCCAACTAAGCAAGAACTTTTACTTTCTGAAGAAATTCAGTTGCAGGAGGCCACAGATACTTTATTAGCTTTGGTTGCAGGAGACACAGGTACTTTATTAGCTTTGGTGGGGCTTAGGACTGAATTGACCCCATTGCAGAGACCATCAGTCAATATAGAGTTGATATGGCAGGCGATTTCATCTCTTCAATTGTCACTGGGCGCTCAGATATAGTCTTTATCTTCACACTGCAGTTTAATAATATCTGAAACAGTCCACAAAAGTAGAACACATGTCTTCTAATAGTTAAAAACAGGGGCGTATCTACGGGTTGGCCTGGGTGGGTCCAGGCCCATCCAATATCGGCTCATGCCCACCTAGTTTAAGTGCTGAAAAGTGCACCACTGAGTAGGGTTACCATATGGCTCCAGAAAAAGGAGGACGGATTGAGCCAGCCGGGTTTTACTTCATTGCTTTCCATTGAAAGCAATGGAAGTAAAACCTGGCTGGCTCAATTATTTCCATTGAAAGCAATGGAAGTAAAACCCGGCTGGCTCAATCCGTCCTCCTTTTTCTGGAGCCATATGGTAACCCTACCACTGAGCAACCACTGCCTTTCTGCCTCACAGCAGCGCCGGCCCGCTCAGCCACCTCCCACCTGCTTTTTAGTCTCTTGGGCGGCACTGGCAGCTCTTTTGAGTCTGACTTCTGGTCCGCTTGGCAAGAGCTACATAATTGCCATCCTGCTCCAATGTCTCACCGCTGCGCCACTCTGGTTTGTTAAAAGTAAGCAAGCTCAGCTGCAAGGCATGAACCATGCTACAATGCCTGCTCCCCACAGTGTGCACGGTATGATAGTGTTGCAGCCGCACACAGTGCTGCGTGGGAAAGGCTGCTGCCAGCCCGGCTGTGTCGTGGGCTCGGCTCCTCCAGTCACTCCATAATGTGCCTACCTGCCTGCCAGTTCTAGATTTAGTCATGGTGTGGGTGTTGGTTCTCGAATCGATCATCATCACAACAGCAGCAGCAGCAGTAGCAGTAGCACTCCCCGTGGCCCCACACAACACAGGTACAGGAGCCATGTGCAACTGCAAGCAGCAGCTGCCCAGCAGGTAACATTTTTTTTTTTTTTTTAACATATCATGTAATTGTACTCAAACTTCTGGCTGGTGGTGGTGGGCCTCTGGGTGGGGTAAGCACGTCACTGTCTACAGGGCAAAAAAGGTATATTTAATGGTTATTAACCTGATTATCCCCAGTTATTATTTATCTGAATCATTATTCCACATTGATCGTTTGGTTGTCTTCTTCAAACCCAAAGCGGTGTATAGTCAATTTATTTCATTGGAAACATACTTATTGTCCAATATTAGTGGAAATAATACACCTGATTTCATTTTTTTCTCTTTTAAAACCAGAAATTATTTAACAATACAAACTCTTGAGTCTCTAATCCAATTCTCACTGATTAAGGTAATCCCAGTTTCACAGGCTTCACTCCTTTTGAATTAATATACTAAGAGGAATCATTTCAGAGGAAAAAACTTTAGGAGTCATACCCGGAACGCTGGGAAAACAACAATCTCGATAGTAATCATCTGTAATAATATTCATTTTGTTCAAATTTTTCTGGTCTATTATCATTTTCAAAATCTTAACCGTTTCCTACTCCTGTAGAACTTCATTTGCTGTATCAATTTTTAATTCTCAAAGGATTCGATTATAAGATTATATCTGAAGCTAAATTATTTACTACCTCCGTTAGGTCCTGGAGCGCCTTCCAGATGATATTCAATGTAACCTCCACGGGAGCCAAAAACTCCAAGCTGATAGCTCTTATGGGTTTAGGAGTGGCACCGCCGACACGGGTTCAGTTGTAAACGACTTCTGTTTCAGCATACACTCTTAACTCACTCCTCCACTCCTTTGGACATGGTGGTTAAATGATTCGGGAACGATGAAATTGTTTCCAGGTCCAAGAGCATCGACGCTCCTTTGCCGGCGCTAATCAAAGGACTCACCAACCCAGTCATCTGTAGGCAGCTCGTCATGCAGCGGTCCCACACTTGCTGCACAGGGGACAAAATGCTGGCCATCGGCGGCTGACCCCCCATTGTCCCCTTCTTCTCAGTTAAGGTAACTTCAAATGCAGAGAGGAAATTTCAAGTAAACAAAGACAGAACTTCAGAGGACAGCTGGGCTGTTGAGTGTACGAGCTTCAGGTCGCCATCTTTCCACTCTCCCTAGTTTGGGACACTCTTTGTCTGGTTTCTCCTCAGAGGCCTGTCTGATATGGGTAACCCTTCAGCATAGCCCTCTGAGTCATTGAAACACAGAAGCCCCTCCACCACTACAAGGTGGTGTCCCTTCGGAGGTTTTTTTTTTTATTTTTAATGCATTTCAATATATTATTTACAAATGACAATTTGAACAGGAAATACAGACGTAGAAAATTAAAAGAAAAAAAACTGTCATTAAGTCAAATTTTAAAAAAGGGGAAATTATTACACGTCTTCTTTAGACCACAACTTTGGGGGACATGTACACAGTATGTTTTTGGTTTTTTTTGTTACATTTGTACCCCGCACTTTCCCACTCATGGCAGGCTCAATGCGGCTTACATGGGGCAATGGAGGGTTAAGGAGAAAACTTAGAGAATTAAAGATTACAGTTGAATATCACTTAACACGCCATTTCCTGACCTTCTACAAATTCTCAATCATAACAGATGTTAAACTGTAACTAACTTTTTCGGGTTAAGAAAAGCACTTAGTTGTTCTGGCAGATGAAAGACATATTTGAACCCTGTATATTTTATAACACATTTACAAGGATAGTTAAGATAAAAGGACGCCCCTATTGCTAGGGTTTCCTTCCTCAAGGCTAAATAAGCTCTTCTCCTATCCTGAGTTTGTTTAGTAACATCCGGGAACATCCATATTTTCTTCCCATGGAACAATGCTTGTGATTTCCTAAAATATAAACGTTTGACTGCCTCTAAATCCTGTTCAAAAATAAAAGATACAACTAAAGTCAATTTTTCAGATTCTTCTGATATAGATAACTCCAATATATCAGTTAAATGTAAGTTTCCCTCTTTATTTTGAAATTGTTGGGGTTCCATGTCCACTTGTTTTTCTGTCTTCTGCGGTATATAATATATTCGATTAATTGGAGGAATATGTTTGGGGGAATAATTCAAAACTTCCATCAAATATTTCTTAAACGCTTCTAGAGGAGTAGTCCCCACAGATCTTGGAAAATTTATGGTTTAGTTATTATTAATTTTTAATAAATGTATGTTTTTTTTAATGTTTCACCACATAGTTGTTAATCCCTGATGCAGCCTCTAGAGAGGCGAAACGTGGCCCATTGGGTTGTGTTTTAAAGTAGCAAGAATAAAAGCCTTGATTACCCAAAGACAGTTAGGAAAAGAGTAGTCCTGGAGTACATTGAAATAGAGCAGGGGTGGGCAACCTCGGCCTTCGAGGGCCACAACTCAGTCAGGTTTTCAGGATTTCCACAATGAATATGCATGAAATTTGCATGCACTGCTTCCATTTATGCAAATAGATCTCATTCATATTCACTGGAGGAATCCTCAAAATCCCAACTGGATTGCGGCCCTCAAAGACCAAGGTTGCCCATCCCTGAGATGGAGTAAAAGATCTGCAACCTGAATGTTTTAATAAGAAAGTTTCAGAATAGTGCTTTGGGAAAGTACCCATGGCTTTGTTGGTTAAACCTGTAGAATCCTTCAGTGTCCTCTGGTGGAGAAAAGAAGCAAGCTTATTTGGAAGTACAGTAGAGTCTCGATTATCCGGAATAAACGGGACTAGTCTGTTATTGGATAAGTGAAAAGTCAGATAATACGGAAAAAAATGGGAACCCTCAAATAATGCACAGAAAACATACTTTATGCATGATAAACAGGTGTATGGTGTCTTTAATTAAAATATTGTTTATTAACACTAATCAGCAACGAAAACAATTTAAAAAAATGTACAGCAGGAATCTGAGCACAAAGACAGAGCAGTATACAGAGCACAGCAATTGTACAGCAAGCACTGTGAACAGAAATACTATCCAGGTACAGAACCAAGCAAGGGAAACCATATTTATCAAAGCATAAACAGAAATACAAGACCAAGCAGAGCCCCATTTCTCAAGATAACTGCATGTTCAACCTCACCCAAGTTGTCTTCTCCAGTCATTAACATTACCATATGAAGCAGAAATCAAGACAGCAGAACCAAGCACAGCCCCATGTTTCAAGAAAGTAGAACTGCAACTGGAAAACCTCCGGATCTAAGTATGACAGTAAGAATAAAGGCAATGCTATAAATGTAAATGAACAAACAGGAATACAGTGGGTGTACATAGGGCACTGCATAAAACTCATTGTACACAAGAATCTTACCATGGTTCCATTTCTGCAAAAGCACAGCCTCAGATCAAAAATGGATCCCTGGCAGGAAAAGCAGGCTCGTGGGTCACATATTTCAGGTTCAAAAATTTCTGCAAAAGCATGGTCTCAGATCAAAAATGGTTCCTTGGCTGGAAAGCAGCTCAAAACATCTTTAATGTTCACTTTCTTTAGCACCTCGTTTCTGCAAAAGTTTCTGCTCTATAGACAAAACAACATTTTTCCTCTTTCGACTGGCCAAAAATTGCTGCCATGCTGTAATGTAAAACGTTTTCTACAGTTCCCTCTGCACAAGCGGGGTCCCAGATCTAAAAATTACTGCCTTGCTGTAACGTTATAAGAACATAAGAACAGTCACACTGTGTCAGACCAATGGTCCATCTAGCCCAGTATCCAGTTTTGTGTCATCTGCAAATTTAATCACCTCACTTATCATTCTGATTTCCAGATAATTTATAAATATGCTAAATAGCATCAGCCCCGGTACAGATCCCTGCGGCACTCCACTATTCACCCTCCTCCATTGAGAGAAATGGCCATTTAACCCTACCCTCTATTTTCTGTCTAATAACCAATTCCTAATCCACAACAGAACATTGGGGCCCTTTTACTAAGGCGCGTAGGCGCTTATGCGCATCAAATTGGAACTACTGCCTGGCTACCACACGCCTCAGGCAGTAATTCCATTTTTGACACGCGCCCAAAACACATGGTAGAAATTTTCTACCGCATGGTGCTTACCCAGCAGTAATCGGCAGTGTATGCGCGCTGACTATTACTACCCGGTTAATGCACAAGACCTTACTGCTAAGTCAATGGGTGGTGGTGGTAAGGTCTCATGCCGAAAACGGACACATGCTGGTTTTAATTTTGCCACACGTCCATTTTCAGCTGCAAAAAAAAAAAAAAGAGGCCTTTTTTGCAGGTGCACTGAAAAATGGACCT
This sequence comes from Microcaecilia unicolor, assembly GCF_901765095.1. Taxonomy (NCBI): domain Eukaryota; kingdom Metazoa; phylum Chordata; class Amphibia; order Gymnophiona; family Siphonopidae; genus Microcaecilia; species Microcaecilia unicolor. The sequence continues at coordinate 89,089 of NW_021963333.1, read as the reverse complement.
GCGCGCATCCAAAACAGACGCCTACACCAGTTAAGACCATTTTTCGGCATGCCTTAGTAAAAGGGCCCCATTGCCTCCTATCCCATGACTCTTTAATTTTCTCATGAGACTCATAAGGAACTTTATCAAAAGCTTTCTGAAAATCTAGATACACTACATCAACCGGCTCACCTTTATCCACATGTTTATTCATGCCTTCAAAGAAATTAAGCAAATTGGTGAGGCAAGACTTCACTTCACTGAACTCATGCTGACTCTGTCCCATTAAACCATGTTTATTTATGTGTTCCTTAATTATATTCTTTATAAGCAAGGTCTAAGCTTAAAACTTTTTCAACAGGTCCCTCGCTGCAAAAGCGGGGTTCCAGGTCCAAAAATTGCTTCCATACTGTACTGTTGTAAAAGCAAAGTCTCAGCTTAAAACTTTTTCAACAGTTCCCTCGCCGCCCAAGGGGGTTCCCAGATCCAAAAATTATAGTTCCCTTGCACAGAACTATGGTCTAAATATTTAATGCATGGAAGCACGGTCTCAAATAGAGAGCTGCACGGCTTCTGTCCCCGCGGGAATCCCGCGGAACCCGCGGGATTCCCGCGGGGACGGAGGCAGTTCCTGCGGGGTTCCCGCGGGGATGGAAGCAGTTCTGCGGGGTTCCCGCGGGGACGGAGGCAGTTCCTGCGGGGTTCCCGCGGGGATGGAACCAGTTCTGTGGGCTTCCCGTGGAAGTGTAAGCTGCACCTGCACCAGCCTCTCATCTACCGAATACCAATTTATTTGAGTGCTGTCTCCTCCTCCTCCTCCTCTTCTTCCTTGCTTTAACAGCATAAATGTGGAAAGTCTTCCATTAAGGAGGTGGTAGAGTCACAAATGATGACGGAATTCAAAAAGGCGTGGGATGAACACAGAGGATCTCTAATTAGAAAATGGAAGTTATATAAAAGCTAACCTTAAATGGCTGCATGTGTGTGGATATGTCAAGTGACACTTAGATGGCGACTCTGGCTGTGATGAACTAGAGCTGATACCTGGCAGACTTGTATGGTCTGTGTCTCATACATGGCAATCTGGTGTAGGATGGGCTGGAAAGGGCTTAGACAGCAACTTCAGTGGCTGGAACATGAGGACAGTGCTGGACAAACTTTTACGGTCTGTGTCCCACAAATGAGAACATGAATAGGCTGGAGTGGGCTTCGATGGCAACTCCAGCAGTTGGAACATAAGGATGGAGCCAGATAGACTCCTGTGGTCTTTGTTCCAGAAACACGAAAGAAAAACCATAATCAAGTATATAATATCACACTCGTTGATTTAATGATGAATTGATCATGAGTGTGACTATTGGGCAGAGTGGATGGACCGTTCAGGTCTATTTGCTGTCACTTACTATGTTACTATTAATCCTCTTTGCTCCCAGGCTGGTGCACAGACCTCAGCTCTGACACAGGCACAAGAATCAGATGTCACCTGACCTACTGGCGCGTGTATGTGGCGGCCTCTCAGCACACACTGCCAGTGAATCAGAGACAAATCTTACATGTGCGCACCAGAGTGTTCCAAGTTCCAACTTCCATTCCTTCCTTGCCTACAGTGCTGTGGCTCAAATCCAGAAAGAGACTGAGGGAGCTGACTGGAACTTTCTTTTATGTACTATTAAATTCTTACGGGGATGGGTTAAATTCTTACGGGGACGGGTGGGGACGGGTTGGGATGGTTTAAATTTTTGCGGGGATGGGTGGGGATGGGTAAGATTCCAGTGGGGATGGGTGGGGACGGGTAAGATTCCAGCAGGGACGGGCGGGGATGGGTTGGATTTCTGTCCCCGTGCAACTTTCTAGTCTCAAATCAAAAAACAGTTCCCTCACTGGGAAAGCAGGGTCCCAGATCCAAAACTTCATGCATAGAAGTATGGGCTCAAATCACAAACAGGAAGAGAAACCACGAGCTTCTTAACTCGGATGAGAGGTGAATATCAGCTGCATCACAAGGTTCCCTTGCAGCATGTGAAGCCAGAAACAAGAAGAGAAGCCGAATGCTTCTTAACGGAAATGCAATGACCACTGGGCGGGGTCTGTTGGATGTGCAGGATGGTCAGATTAGCGAAGGTCAGATAATCGAGACTGTACTGTAATCTGTCTCTCATTTATAAAAATGAAGAACACACTGATGTTGATATTTTTGACAAGTGGGAGAGAGGTGTTGTAACTCTCTGGGGAAAAATATATTTAAAAGTAATTGCTATCTAGTTTGAAGTTCATATCTCAGAAAAGACAGAGATGGAACAGAGAGAGGTATGCAAATTGGTGTGGTCTCTTCACCAAAAGACATATGAGATGAGGACCTAAATACATATACATAAGAACATAAGAAGAGACATACTGGATCAGACTGAAGATCCATCTAGCCCAGCAGCCTGCTTCCAATAGTGGCCAATCTAGGTCACAAGCACCTGGCAGAATTCCAAAGAGTAGCAAGATTCCATGCTACTGATCTCAGGAATAAGTAGTGGTTTTCCCCATGTCTACCTTAATAGAAGATAATATGATAGTATTTCACCAACTCCCAAAAAATGGTTCAAAGCGGATTCCAACTATAAATGTAAAAAACAGAAAAATGACAAATAAGATTTCTGAAACAAAATAGTCTTCAAATTAATTTATTTATGCATTCTTGTATCCCACTGTTATCCAAAACAAGTTTTGGTTCAAAGTGGCTTACAATTTACAGTACAATTAACATTAGTGTTTTACAGTTGTGGTTTAAAAGAAGTCAATTGTGGCTTATGTGCTTAGTGATAGAATTCTTGTAAAAGGTATGTTTTCAGTTCTTTCCTGAACTGAAGATATTTAGAGATGCTTTTTATGGTTTTTGGTATTGAGTTCCACCATTTGGATCCCAGGTAGCTGAATCCGGCTGTGTAGATGGTTCTGTATGTAGTGTTTTTGCAGTTGGGTAGGTGAAGAAGTAGGCAGCTTCTGGTTTCTAGACTTGCATTTCTTGGTGATAGATGATCATGTCTTGCATGTATGCAGGTGCCATTCTGAATAATATCTTAAAAATGAGGGTGCTAGCTTTAAAGATTAACCTTGCTTTGACTGGCAGCCAGTATAGTGTTTCGAGTAGTTTCCGAAAGGAAAGGTAAGTAGGGGATATCCTCACTGAAATGGGTGAAGAGTTCCAGATCTGAATGGTTTGATATGAAAAAAGATGTTTGTAATGATTTTTTGTATTTAATGCTAGAAAATGTTGGAAAATATAAGAGACGGTGGTTGCCTGCTGAAAGAGTGGGGGCCAAAGGTAAAGAGAAAAGTGTGATTGAATACTCAGGACAAGAAACAGCAAAAGTTTTATTAAATCCAACAAGCCAATTTTAAAGATTATTGCCTTTTCCTCCAGGAACCTATCCAAACATTTTTTTAACCCAGACACACTAACTGCTGTTACCACATCCATCGTCAACAAGTTCCAGAGCTTACCTATTCATTGAGTGAAAAAATGTTTCTCCTATTTGTTTTAAAATTATTCCTATGTAACTTTATTGAGTGTCCCTTAGTCTTTGTACTTTTTGAAAGAGTAAAAAAATGATTCACATTTAACCATTCTACACCACTCAGGATTTTGTAGATCTCAATCTTATCCCCACTCAGCCATCTCTTTTCCCATCTGAAGAGCCCTAACCTCTTAAGCCTTTTCCTCATATGAGAGGAGTTCCATTCCCATATTCATTTTGGTAACCCTTTGAACATTTTCTAATTCTGCTTTATCTTTTTTGAGATATGGCAACCAAATTGCACCCAATACTCATAAGAGCATAAGTGTTGCCATTCTGGGGCAGATCGAAGGTCCATAAAGCCCAGTATCCCATTTCCAACAGTGGCCAATCCAGCTCACAAGTACGTGGCAAGATCCCAGAACCATAAAACAGATTTTACGCTGTTTATCCTAGGAATAAGCAGTGGATTAAAAGTTGTTAAATTGTAAGAGGATTGTGAAAAATTACTAGAGGACCTTACAAGACTGGGAGATTGGGCGTTTAAATGGCAGATGATGTTTAATGTGAACAAGTGCAAAGTGATGCATGTGGGAAAGAGGAACCCAAACTATAGCTACGTAATGCAAGGTTCCACGTTAGGAGTCACCAACCAAGAAAAGGATCTCGGCTTCGTTGTTGATGATACATTGAAACCCTCTGCTCAGTGTGCTGTGGCGGCAAAGAAAGCAAATAGAATGTTATGTATTATTAGGAAAGGAATGGAAAACAAAGTGAAAACGTTATAATGCCTTTATATCTGTCCATGGTGCAACTGCTTCTCGAATATTGTGTTCAATTATGGTCACCGCATCTCAAAAAAAGATGTGGAGGGGCATTTTTGAAAGGGACGCCCAAGTTTTGATTTGGACGTCCTCACAAAATGTTCCGATCCAGGGGCGGGGAAACCCGTATTTTCGAAACAAGATAGACGTCCTTCTTTCGTTTTGATAATCTGGACAGGGATGTCCAAATCCTGAAATTTGGTCATCCCTAGACATGGACGTTTCTGATTTTCAGAAATTTTCAAAACCAAGGACGTCCATCTCAGAAATGACCAAATGCAAGCCATTTGGTCGTGGAAGGAGCCAGCATTTGTAGTGCACTGGTCCCCCTGGCATGCCAGGACACCAACTGGGCACCCTAGGGGGCACTGCAGTGGACTTCATAAATTGCTCCCATGTACATTGCTCCCTTACCTTGTGTGCTGAGCCCCCCAAACCCACTACCCCCAACTGTACACCACTACAATAGCCCTTACGGGTGAAGGGGGCACATAGATGTGGGTACAGTGGGTTTGTGGTGGGTTTTGGAGGGCTCGCTGTTTCCTCCACAAACGTAACAGGTAGGAGGGGTATGGGCCTGGGTTCGCCTGCCTGAAGTGCACTGCACCCACTAAAACTGCTCCAGGGACCTGCATACTGCTGTGATGGACCTGAGTATGACATCTGAGGCTGGCAATATTTTTAAAGATATTTTTTGAGGGTGGGAGGGGGTTAGTGACTACTGGGGGAGTAAGGGGAGGTCATCCCCAATTCCCTCCGGTGGTCATCTGGTCATTTCAGGCACCTTTTTGTGCCTTGGTCGTAAGAAAAACACGACCAGGTGAAAACGTCCAAGTGTTCGTCAGGGATGTCCTTCTTTTTTTCGATTATGGGTGAAGGATTTCTAAATGTTAGGCACGCCCAAGTCCCACCTTTGCTACACTTCCGACACGCCCCCTTGAACTTTGGCCGTCCCTGCGACAGAAAGCAGTTGGGGACATCCAAAATCGACTTTCGATTATTCCGATGTGGACGTTTCTGTGAGAAGGATGTCCATCTTCCGATTTGTGTCGAAAGATGGGCGTCCTTCTCTCTTGAAAATGAGCCCAATAGTGGAATTAGAAAAGGTACAGAGAAGGGCGACAAAAATGATAAAGGGGATGGGACAACTTCCCTATGAGGAAAGGCTGAAGCATCTAGTGCTCTTCAGCTTGGAGAAAAGATGGCTGAGGGGAGATATAATAGAGGTCTATAAAATAATGAGTGGAGTGCTCTCCCCGAGCGCGAGTGATGGTTAATGGACAGGTATGTGGAGATTTTATGATTGGGCGAGGAACTCGACAGGGATGTCCATTTGCTGGTTCTTCTGATGGAGCCTCAGAAATCCTTGAAAGACATTTTGAAGGCTTTTGTTTAATATGGGGAGTTCGCGGGGTTCCAGCTGACTCTGGATAAGTCGGAAGCTTTGGGAACCACTCCGGATGTTAGACTCCTTTGGCGGGCTACAGTGGGCGAAAGGCTCTTAACTATTTGGGCATCAGGTTAGCTTCTAAGGTAGAGGAATTATATACTCTCAATATGAACTGGATAATGGAGAAGATGGAGAGACAAATGGAGAGCTGGCAGTCGTTACCTTTGCCACTAGCAGGGCAAATATGTCTTATTAAGATGGTAATTCTGCCTAGATGGCTTTATATGTTTCAAACCTTGCCTATACGATTACTACAGAAAGATTATCAGAAGATTTATTGTCTGATTCAACGTTTCTCTTGGGCGAAAAAGAAGCCTAAATTTCGCTGTCAGTATTTGATGGGGAACTGGGCTCAAGGTGGGCTAGGCTTACTGAATCTGAAGTTGTATAACTTTGCGTGTTTGTTGAGACATGTTTGAGACAGGTTTACCCCCTTAGAGCTGGAAACTGCATATTTTGCTCCTTATAATAAGCTCTCATTACTACATATGAAGCGCTCATTAATTCCTAAGAGGCCGAGGAGTAGTGTGCTTTTAAATCCATTAAGAGAGGCATGGAATAAGCTGGTGAAAGGCCTGGGTGGGGATCCACAGGTAACTGATCTGCTCTCCTTGCGAGGTAACCTCACTTTTCCACCCGGACTGGATAATCCAGTTTTTGCCCGCTGGGAGAGAGCGGGTGTAGGGCTCGTGGAACATGTTGTTGATGTGGATGGTGATCTCTGCCCCTTAGAACAACTGAGAGGGCAAGAACGTCTTCAATGGGGAGATACGTTTGCTTACTGTACGCTAAAACATTATGTTTGGTCATTATGCAAGGAATCTTTGAGAGTTCATATGGGGACCACTGTTTGGGATTTTTTGGATGACATTTCACCCAATACTACCACTGTCTCAGGATTCCATAAGGCATTGTGGAAGTGTGAAGTTCCTAGAGATTTGGAACCACTTCGACAAAAATGGGAAAGAGACATTGGTCACCCAGTGCAGTCTCAGGATATTGCATCTGCCATTCGGCACTCCGCGTTTGACCAGTAATGCCAATCTCAGGGAATGTGTTTCCGAGCTTATTGTTCACAAGCTAGGCTGATTTGCGCTGGGGGAGTGGCATCGCCTTTGTGCTTAAAGTGCAAAACAGCTGATAATACCTTTTATCATGCCTTTTGGGAATGCTCAATGGTGAGGCGTTTTTGGAATAAAGTGGTTCTATACTTGAAATCGATCCTACATTGTAGGCTTGGAGATAGGCTGTTACGATTACTATTGGACTTTCCGGGATCTAGGAAAGGGTCTGCTACACCCAGTATTCTGTTACCTCAGATATTGTGTCTCTTGGCAAAGAAATGTATCCTACAATCTTGGACTTCCGCAGATCCACCTACATTTTGGCACTGGCGTAGCCTGAGTCACTCCAGTGGCGTAGCCAAGGGTGGGCCTGGGTGGGCCCGGGCCCACCCACTTTGAACTCAGGCCCACCCAGTAGCAGCACACCTATGATGTGGCTGGCAGGGATCCCCAAGCCCCACCAGCCTAAAACTCCCAATGACTGTCCTTCCTGCATACCTTGTAAATAGCAGATCTTTGCCTGCATTGAGCAGTGACTAATACATACTGCTCACACCAGCCCCACTGCCTTCTCTCTGATGTATTCCCGCCTATGCGGAAACAGGAAGTTGCATCAGAGGGAAGGGTGTGGGGCCAACATGAGCAGTGTGTATTAGTTGCTGCTCACTGCTGGTGAAAATCTCCTATTTAAAAGGTATGCAGGAGAGGGGGGGATGTTTGAGAGACCATCCTGCTTATAATCGAACGAGACAAACGCCCAAGTTCCGACCTAAATCGGGAGATGGACGTTAATCTCACAAAAAAGAGTAAATCCATATAATTGAAAGCAATGTTTCAGTGCGCCCGTGTCGCTCGTACGTGGACGTAAAAACGTCCAAATAAGAGGCGTGTCGGGGGCGTGTTAGGGGCGGTGATACGACGTGGACGGGTACAACGTATAACGATTAGCGAAAGGGCTCTGGTTGAGCGGGAAGATGGGCGTAATATGATGGACCCGAAATAAAAGCGACCAGAGCAAGGGGGAAATCGTCTTTAGACCCATTAGCGATTGTGTGTAGTTGGAGAGTGGCGATATTGTTGGTGGAAGAGCGGAAGTGGTGGTTGCAGAGAGAAAGCCGAGCGTGTTGAGTACCTGTGACCGTCGTCTGTGTGCCCTGCCTCTTTTTGTGTCTTACCCTTTGACCGTTCCTTACTCCTACTCCTTTGCTCCATCGCCCCCTTCCCCTCCCCTCCCCCTATCCCTCCCCATTCACTCTTCCCACGTGTGTACTCTATTCCCTGACCTCCGTTTGTCTCTGTGTTCCTGTACTGTTTGGCGAGTGAGTGGCCAGAGGGCGTGGTGGCTGGAAGTGAAAGATCTGTGTGTGTTGCTGTTTGTTTGACTACTAGTCCTAATACTTGCACTGGTGGTGGGGATATGGATGCACTTAATGCACTTGTGGCATGCATGCTACACGAAGAGGCCACCCACCGCAGGAGGTATTCACGGCCCCTAGTGTTTAGGCCCCGCACCACCTTCCTACAACTCACTGACCAGCAGTGTCTAACAAGGTTCAGGTTTGATAGGGCCACTATTCGTCAGCTGTGCGAGCAGCTGACACCCCTCCTTCAGCCCCAGACACGTAGGAATAACCCCATTCTTGCCCACCTCAAAATCACTTCCGCTCTCTCTGTCCTGGCCACTGGCAGTTTTCAATCCGTATTAGCTGCTAACACAGGCCTCACCCAGGCTTCTATTTCACACTGTCTCACCCAGTTCCTGGATGCCTTCATAACTCACACCTCACACTACATCACTTTCCCCACCACCCCCCAGGCCCTGCACAACAACATGGCCGCCTTCTATGCTGTTGCTAGATTCCCCTCGGTCATCGGTGTGATAGACTGCACACACGTAGCCCTCAGACCCCCCCCCGGGCACACGAAGCCACCTACAGAAATAGGAAGGCATTTCATTCTATGAACATGCAAGTTGTATGTGATGCCCAGGGGGAGATATTAGACGTGTGTGCCAGGTACCCCGGCTCCAGCCACGATGCCTACATCCTACAGCACTCGGGCATCTTCCGCAGGTTCGAGCGAGGGGAGTTCATTGGTGGATGGCTACTAGGTAAGTGCAACATGCATGTACCACCCATACTAGACCTCCTCCACTGGGCAACCCTCCGCCCTGGCTTCCTCCACCACAACCCACTATCCAAATCCCCCCGCCCCCCCCCTGTACCTGCTCCAAGCGATACACACTCATCTATCTCATTCTGCTTTTCTGCAAAGGTGACCGAGGCTACCCGCAGAGGACATGGCTTATGACCCCCCTGATCCACCCACAACCAGGGCCAGAAGAAACCTACAACAGGAAACATCGCAGCATCCGGGGGATCATTGAGCGCACCTTTGGTTTATTGAAAAACCGCTTCCGCTGTCTGGACCGGTCTGGAGGAGAGCTGCTCTACAGTCCAGAAAAGGTGGCCAAGATCTTTGTGGCGTGCTGCATGTTACACAATTTGGCCCAGCGCAGAGGACAGCCTCTCCCAGAGGAGCCACAGCCACCACCAGAAGAGGCCCCAGATGAGCTGGAAGAGGAGCCCCCTCCACCCCCAGCCCACAGAGCAGAGCTCAATGCCTACCAGCTTGGCGTAAGAGCAAGACAAAGACTCATTGAAACAAGTTTTAGGTGAAAGTAAGTGAACATTTATTTGTGACATTCAGTGCATATGTGTGTGTTCAACCCCACCACCACCACCACCACCACCACCCCCCTCCCACAACCACCCCCCTCCCACCAACCCTCACCCTACAGCATGTCCCATCATTTTCCCCTTCCCTTCCCCCGTCCCCTCCTACCCCTCCCACGCCCTTCCTTTGCAGCTGGTGCTGCATGGGAAGTCTCTTCACCCTCTTCTGAGCTGCTGCTCCCAGTGTCCTGCTCCCTATCCCCACGGCAGCCTGCGGCTTCGGCTGCACCGTGGAAATCGGGCCACCTTCTTGGTTCTAGTGGTCTGGCCACAGAACCCAGAATGGGAGCAGATTTGGTGGGTGCTGCAGGAGTGGGTGCGGAGGCTGAGGATCGCAATGCCCACCTCTTAGCTGGTGGTTGCTGGTGGTCAGTGGAGGAGGATGTTGATGGCAGGGGCTGCTCCAGCAGCACGGGGGCTGGAGTAGGCGCGGTGCCCTGAGGGCGCAGGTGTTGGATGCTCTGCTCCAGCCGTCTCAGTTGCTGGAGCACCTCCTGGTGGCCTTCACGTTGCGCCTGGAGGAGTTCCTGGTGTGCTCGCTGACTTGCCTCCAGTGCTTGGCGCTGCAGCTCCAGTTTCTGCTGGCGGTACTCCTCCAAGCGCACGTTGTGGCGGAGTAGTTCGGTGGCCAGCCGCAGGAGTTGCCTCCTTTGGCCGGATGGCCTCTGGCGGGGAGCTGGGCCCTCCTCCTCCTCAACAAAGTCCTCCGGTGCTGAAGGTGCGGCCTCTGCTGGTGCAGGTGGTGGTGGTGGTGGTGGCAGAGGCTGGACAGCTGGTGCAGGTGGTGGTGGTGGCTGGACAGCTGGTGCAGGTGGTGGTGGTGGTGGCAGAGGCTGGACAGCTGGTGCAGGTGGTGGTGGACGCAGAGGATGCATAGCTGGTGCAGGTGGTGGAGGCTGGACTGCTGGTGCTGCAGGCTGTGGAGGTTGAGGCTGGACGGATGGTGTAGGGCGTTGGCCTTGCAGGCCACTAGGGCCGGCCTCCTCCGAGTCTTCACCTGTATAGCACAAGAGTGAGGAATAGTGTTGGTGCAAATAACCCACTTTTGTCTTTCAGCATTCATATACATTGGTATGTCCCCCAACCTGATGACCCAGCAAAGAGATGGTGAGGAGGAATGGAATTGACACGGGTACGAAAGAGAGAGCCCCGCAGGCAGCTGGGTAGAGGTGGTGGATGAGCAGCCAAGAGAAGGACACCACTCACAACGTTGTGCTCAAGCTGTTAGTTGTATAAATGTTAAATTGAACAACATTGCAGCATGTGTTGTGTTACTACTGACTTGCTAAACTGCATAGAACTGCTTTATGACCCCCATTACAGGCTCCTTCAGTTGAATGCATGTGGCCCACACTCAGTAGAGCACAGAGGTCACAGGAGGAACTAGGCACAGTTTGGTAATGGGAAAATAGAGGAGTAGTAGGGAAGGACGGCCCCCAAAGTTCTGCCACAGTAGTAACCTACACACACCCATAGGAGCCAACTGGAAAGTAGTATTGGGGGTGCTAAGCCCAGTGACCAACCCTCCTCCCTGCACAGCTACATGATCTTTCCTCAATATTGGGGGTGCTCACACACACACACAGCACCCACCCTGTCTGCTTGCTCCTATAACACACATGACCACTACCACTACTCAAATAGAGCTTACAATTAATTCAATAAATATGGGCACACAGGACAGGTAAGAGGAAACCCAATGACAACGGTAGGGATAGGGAGTAAGGGTACAGAGCTAGGGAGTAGGGGTTACCAGGTCACAACAGCATCATAAAGGTGGCCTGTTAATATACATAAAGACAGCCAGAGATACTCCCCCCCCCCACCTACCTCCCTCCTCCTGCCCCCCACTCCTCACCTCCCTCCCCCTGACCCCAACACAAGTGTAGTGCAGCACAACAGATACCCCAACTGCATAATGAAACACCTACCTGAGTCCTCAGCCTGGCCCGAGGTGTCCAGGGAGCCAATCCCGTGGATGCCCTCCTGGGGTAGGAGGGAGTACACCATCAGCTCCATGGGTGTAAGGTTGGCAGTGTCATTGCCTGGGGGATTGGCCCCCGCCTTCCTGCGAACATCCCTCCTCAGCTTCCGCCACTTCCTCTTGCAGTCCTCCACGTCTCTCCCAGCATGGAAGACAGCATTCAGGCTGTCCCGTACTGCCTCCCATTCGCGCTGCTTTACTGTTGCTGCCAGCCTCTGCCCTGTGGGAGCAAACAGACTCCGGTGGCGCTGTACAATTTCTTGGACCAGGAGCTCCACCTCTGCCTCGACAAAATTACCCTTCCGGGTCGGCGGCATGCGTGGTGGCATTGTACCAATGGGGTTTTCGAAAATACGGAGTGGGCGTTTATATAGGCGCCAAGAACGCCCATTGAGACGGGGGAATAGGCGTTTCTGATATGGGCGTTTCTTTTTCAATTATACACATAATTCCTAAGCGTGCCCAGCTCAGATAGCGATTAGGAACACATGGTTTCGATTATGAGTAGATAAGTATGGGCGTCTCCACCTGCCTTCCCTTTCTTCATTGCCATTTTACCTGCCATTTCCTGCACTTAGACCTTGCCCGTTGTTCGTAATAATCATTTACAGGGTTTTACCCTCACTTATATGAAGGTATGTGTTTAGCTAAGTATGCTTGGGTACACCTGTGTATTTAGGGGGGGAGGAATACTTGTTGGCCCTCAGCCACCACGCCTTCCGTTTCCTGTCTTCCACATCCCCTGATGCTCCCTTCCTTTCTCCCATTCTCTCTGCCTGGTTGTAGCAGGCAGTGTGTGGGGGCCAAGAATTTAGTACAGTCGGCCCACATCAAGCACCCCTCGGTAAGGGTCATTTCAATCAAGGAGATGTGCAGCTAATGTTCCAGAAGATAAAAGGCGCACTACACAGTCTTGAAACAGACGTTCATGGTAAGCTCTCATTTGTCTGCCACCTCTTCTCTTTGTGCTCATAGTCAAGGAGTGTGCATTCACTGTATGTATGTAGTCTGGAGTCAGATGTTAGGTAGCTCTCTTTTCACCAGGTTCCTGTGCACTGTACTGTGGGGTTGGCAGGTCCTCAGTGGTGTGGGCCAGCTGTTGGAGGTGCTGTATTGGTTCCCGGTAGCTTCCATCTTCCTTGTTTATGTGGTGTACCCCAGTCCCCATTTATGAAGTGGCCACCCATTCTCAAGGTCCATAGGCGGGGGAGGGGAGAATGATTAATGCAATGGATGTGTATAGCACATTATGGAACACCTTCCTAAATTGCTCCATAGGTAGTAGGGTAGGGAACATGCACATTACATTGTTTTTAATCGGTAGCCTGGACAAAATGATCGAGGTGGCTACAGGTAGTCCCACTGAGGCCTATGACGTGGTGGTGAGGGAGAGGGGTGTGTGTACAGGTACCAACCCAAAGTAACTGGTGGTGGCTAAAGCCTGGTGGCTGCTGTGGTCTAGTGGTTAGAGCACCAGCCTTATAATCATAAGGTTGCTGGTTCAAATCCCACCTAAGGCAAGTCACTTCAGGGACAAAGTTTGACACAAACCCAGAATACTTGAATGTAACACACCTTGATCAACTACTGGAGAAAGTGTCATCACCCACACCTGCAAATAATGAGCACCATTTTTATTTGTGCCCTTCCCTAACACAAGTATTACATTGCAACTGTGATGAAGTAACCATCCATCTATTGGGTTTCCCATTGTTTCCCTTTTGCTCCTCAGCATTATATACCATAGCTGATGTATTCAATGTGAACATATGAGCCAGCTGTTTGTAGGTCCTTCTTGGCCCCCCCCCCCCCCACCAATGTGGATTGTGGGTAAGGATATGTGTCCATCAGACAGCAAACACTGTGTATGTGGTACCTGGAGTTATGTGGAAGTGTGTACCTGGCAGATCACACGTGGTACACTATTAATCTCTTATTGATGGCACTCTGTATTGTGGGTCAGTATGGTGGAGGGTAGGGAGGAAGGGAGAGAGAGATGCTGGCTGGCCATTTTTATTCATGAACACAAATATCCATCCAGCCTCCCCGGCCCAACCCCCCTGCACATATGGCCATGCAGGTTGGAATGAACAGGTGGCGTTCTGTATGGCCAACATTCTCAGACATACATCACCTTCTCATTCACACAGCACATTTAATGCTATGCATATTGCTGCCTCCTTCCTCTCAACTCAACAGCACCATTTGGTGATATGTAATGCACAAGGGAGACAAACACACACACACACACTGATAGTTATATTGTAACAAAACATTTATTTCCCCCCACCCCCACCCCTACAAAATAAGCCCCAACAATGCCCTCTTCCCCCCCACAACTCCCCACACAACCCCAACAATTCCCTCCCCCACCCCCCACAGAACCCCCAACATTTCCCTCCCCCCACACACACAACCCCAACAATTCCCTCCCCCACCCCCCACAGAACCCCCAACATTTCCCTCCCCCCCCACACACAACCCCAACATTTCCCTCCCCCCACACACACAACCCCAACAATTCCCTCCCCCACCCACTCCCCACACCCCCAACAGGCCCCCCCTATTTAAATTAAGGGCGGCCACGCCCTCTTAGTAAGGCCCTCTGTAGCAGGGCAATGAGCAGCCCCAGCAGTACCCTTAGTGGGCCCTGGAGCTGCTCATTGCCCTGCCGTAGGGCTGTCACCTCCTGCAGCAGCTGTTGCTGGCCAACTATAAGCTGGTGCTGGCCATCTACCAGCTGCTGCAGGAGGCGCACTACAGTAGCCGGGCCAAAGGCTGGAGGTGGGCCAGGGGACACGGAAGATGGCCCAGGGGATGGAGGTGGGCCAGGGGACACAGAAGCTGGCCCAGGGGATGGAGGTGGGCCAGGGGACACAGAAGCTGGCCCAGGGGATGGAGGTGGGCCAGGCGATGGCGCTGCATGTGGGGAGGGAGAGGCCTGATACGGAGCTGCAGGTGGGGAGGGGTCCTCATGAATGTCCAGATCCTCATCTATGATGAGGACTCCCTCCTCCTCCTCCTCCTCCTCCTCTTCTTCCTGGTGGCCCGCCTCCTGGCCTGGCTGCTGCTCCTCCTCCTCCTCCATGTGCCCCTTCTCTTGCTCCTCCTGCTCCTCCTCCTCCTCCTGCTCCTCCTGCTCCTCCTCCTCCTCCTCCTGGAGGTGGTGGCCCTCCTCATCCTGCCGCTCAGCTTCCTGCTGGTGGAGCCCTGTGTATGTAAAAGGAGTGTGATTGAGATCAGTGCATACACCATGGCTTGCATAGTGCAGTAGCTGGGTGGCGTGAGGCAGGGGATGGGGCAGGGTGTGGTAAGGCGTAGCCTATGCCCATGGGGAATGAGCTGCATCAGATGACATGAAACAGAACCCTGGACCCTCCTCTGACACACACCACACAGGACATGTGGCCATACCAAATTCATTGCTGACCAGCATGTTTGCATTGTGAGATGCAACGAGGGGTTGATGGGCAGTTGTTGTAGGAGTTATTGGGGGGGGGGGCAGTGGGAAGGGTGTTGAGCACAATTCTTTTATGTGATTTAGGCCATAACATGCAGTAAAAGTAGGGCCTCAGGCAGCTGTACCAGGACACAGTAATCAGCCACCACAATAAGGGGAATAGTAAAGTGTGGCATATCATCTCATTCATCTCGGGGGGATGGTCGGACGTTGCAAGCACGCTCATGGGAGAACCCCTGCAACCTGCATCCTTGATCTGGGACAGATATGGTATTACTAGGTGGCTATTAGGCACATGGGAAGTGATATTGTACAACACATTTGCTTTATTCATGAAATGTATGTAGTAATGTGTACAGGTGTCCTGTTTTTGAATACTTACGGCGAGCCCTGAGGTGCCTTCGCACCGCCCGGATGAGGTCGGGCCTCTCCCGCCTCACCCGGCGGAACCGCCTCCTTAGGGACTCGAGGTCCCGGTGGACTCCAAAGCGTCTGTAAGATATAAGTTTGTAGAGCAGGGGTCAGGGGTGTTGGTCCTTTTTGTCCTCTGCACACATTCATTTGCTATTCACATACCAGAGAGAGAGGGTCTACAGTGTTGGGGGGGGCACCTCCATTGGTAGTGAATCATAGGAGCCACCTTTTTACCATTTTGGGGGGTGGAACCCCCAGTGGAGATGACCCCTCCCTCCATACATATTTGATATTGGGGGTGGGGTGGTCAAGCACCCACAGCAGCCACCGAGTTGGTTCCTATGCAGATGATGCCAGAGAGGTGGGCATGAGGCCAGACAGTACCGTTTGTATACATTATAATGTATGCTTGTTAAACTACTTTATATGTGTTATCATGACCATGTTATAAAGTATGGTATAGGTTTCATTGGTCTCATGCTTCCACTATTCGGAGGCGTTGTAACCCACTGGCTGCAAAGAGGGGTTGGAAAATGTGGCCTTCACATAACTAACGAAATTTTCACATAACACTAATAGCATAGTCACGATACTAACCTAACGAAATACATTCTTGTAGGGATGTGGGAATGGTGGTCGTTTAAATAACATACAAATTATTAGTGATTGTGCATGTTCCTATATTACTCATGATCCTTGCATGGACACTCCAGTTACTGCTGGTAACATTGATGACGGAGCTGTTATATGTGTAGGTACAGGAGGGGAGGGGGGTTGGGCCATAACCTTACCTTTGTAACCTGTCCCGGATGCGGGACCAGGCTCGCATGGCCTGCAGCCTGGGGGGCAGGTGGTGGTGCTGTATGAAGAGGGTGTGCTGACGAGCAGCAAACTCTCCTCCTCTCCAAAATTCGGCTCTCGCCGTTGTGCCATTTTTCCACGTGTTGGAAAAGAAGTGCCTTATATAGACGACCTTGCGTGAGGGACGTCGTTTCATGCACAGCTCCATATATGGATGACCATTCCATATATGGCCCCTATCAGCACGTGGACGCCCTCGTAAGCATAGACGTCTTTGACGTGCACATGCCTGCAGGAGTGTGAAACGTGCCTTATATAGATGAGTATGACGCACCCCACCCGACCCTTTTCACATATACACAATATGCATTTACTGCATGTTCAGTAGGTGTACAGTGCATGCAGATCCGGACATTCAGATGGGCACATATGATGAAAGTATGGGTGGAGCAGCATTATATGTCTGTAGTTGACACATATATGCGTTCCTCATATATTTCCGTACCCGGATGGCATGAACAACATGTACTGTACTTGCGATACACCTTTGTACATTATTTTACACACCACGTGATTTGGTCGTTTGCACCTGCAATAATCGACCATCTTAGAGCGCCCAAGTTAGTCACGCTTATGCGCTCGTCATTTGATTGTTTTCTTACAGGGATAATCGATTATCGAAAAACGCCCACACTATTTTTCCATTATACAGGTCTATTTTTGGGCGTTTTCGTAAGAACGTCCTAATTCGTACTTGGACGATCTTTCCATTTTGCCCCTCCATATGGCATACAGGCGAGAGAGGGAGAGATCAAATCACCTGTGGGACAAATGGAATTCTTCTGACCACCCATCTTGGACCCAGGCCCACCCAAAATTGGGTGTCTGGCTACGCCCCTGAGTCACTCTATGGTAACATGGGAGGTGAGGGATGCGAAGGGATCGTATAAGCGTAAATCCAGATTTTTGAAACTTTGGGACCCATATTTGACTTCATTGACCCCCAGGAGTAGAAGTTTGGTTCTAAATGGCCTGTGATAGTTCATTTGACATGAAATTTAACTAGGGATTAGTAGCGATTGTGATAGCTCATTCTCCAGATTTGATATGACAATTTAGCTAGGGATTGGGAAGGATTGTGGAATGCTTGTTATAGCGACCGCTTCACTCTCCTGGGGGCTATAAGAGTGTGGGCCCTGGGGGGGGAATGGTTGTGAATTACTGGTTGGTTATTAATGGGGATGCAAGGGAAGGGGGGTTGGTTTGGGTACTGGCTGTGTTTTGAGATGTTGGAGGTTGTGGAGGGATATGGGAAGGAGGTTATGGTATACTGCCTTGGGGACCCTAATTTGATTGGTTTCCAATTGTTTGGAGGGAGTTGTGCAAAGGGTCAAATTTTAATGACGACATTTACTATTTTGTGTTCTTTTTTTGAGTATATGGTAACTTTTGTATCATTGTTCAATACATTGCTGAATAATGTATACTTTGCTGATTCATCAATAAAAATTGTTTAAACATAATGAGTGGAGTGGAACGGGTAGGTCTTCTGTCTGAGGACCAGTCTACTAAAAATGTTGGCCCCTCCTACATCAAATAGCTTGATTTTCTACATTTTTCACTTGGACTTTTTTTCTTTTTTTTTTTCGAAAATGGACCAAAAAACAAAACGTCCAAAGCACAAAACCTTGTTAGAAACAGTATTTTTGAAAACAAAAGATAGATGTTTTTCTTTTTCGAAAATGACTTTTTCCAGTGGTGTAGCAAGGGCGGGGCGGTGGGGGCGGTCCGCCCCGGATGTCAACGGGTGGGGGGGGTGCATCCGTCCACCCCCCCCCCCGGTGCAGCGCCTCCCCCCAACACGGTCCCCACCTGTCTACGAGCTCCATCCATCTGCAGCGCTGCTGTAAAAATCGCTTCGTCGGCCCTTCCCTCACTCACTGTGTCCCGCCCTTGAGGAAATAGGAAGTTACGTCAGAGGGCGGGACACAGTGAGTGAGGGAAGGGCCGACGAAGCAATTTTTACAGCAGCGCTGCAGATGGATGGAGCTCGTAGACAGGTGGGGACCGTGTCGGGGTGGCGCTATGCCAGTGGGGGGGGGGGTCCATGCCGGTGGGGGGTGTCGTGTTGGTCTACACCCGGGGGGGGGGGTGCAGCGGCAATCCGCCCCGGGTGGCAGCCGCCCTCACTACGCCACTGTTCTTTTCTATTTGGATTTTGGACATTTTTTGCAAAATGTCCAAAGCCGGACTTAGATGTCATATCGAAAATACCCCTCCATGTATATCTGTGTTAAATCATGAAGAAGTGGAGCCAGTGCAGAGTGACAGATTCAACTCTGGCCACTTTGTTGGGCAGACTGGATAGACCATGCAGGTCTTTATCTGCTGACATTTACTCAGGGGTCCTTTTACTAAGGTGCGCCGAAAAATGGCCTGCGCTGTTGTAGACACATGTATTGGATGCGCATAGGTCCATTTTTAAGCGTGCCTGCAAAAAAGGCCTTTTTCATGGCTGAAAGTGGACGTGCGGCAAAATAAAAATTGGCACATGTCCATTTTGGGCCTGAGACCTTACTGCCAAGTTACTTAGTGGTAAGGGCTCATGCATCAACCAGGTGGTAATCGTCGGTGCACATATACTGCCAATTACCGCCTGGTTAGCGCCACGTGGTAGAAAATAAAAAATATTTTCATATGCACGTATCGGACACACGTAAAAAATGGAATTACTACCCAGGGCTCACAGTAGCCGGGCGGTAGTTCAAAACTGACATGCGTTGGATGTTCATAGGTGCTTACATGCCTTAGTAAAAGGGCTGCTATGTTACTTGGGCTTGCAAGATGATATTTTTAAACAATGTCCATGCCTGATTTAAAATCCTAACCTTTGCAGCTGATCCTTTTAGCTTTTTGTAACCATTTTCCTCTAGAGGAGAGAAGGGACAGGGATGATATAGTAACGTAGACAGGCAGTTTCGAAAAAACAAGTCAGAATTGGGACATTTAGGGCTAGATTCTATATATGGCGCCTGTAAAGTCCACATGGAAAAAAATATGCCTAGGCATATTCTCTAAAGTACATCTATATTTTATAGAATAGGCCTAAATACACCGAATGCTTTTCCACGTGACCAAATTTAGTCGTGGCCATTGATGCCATGTTTTACGTGGCGTAAATCCTAATGCCTAAATTAGGTGCAGAGCGGGTATAAGGTATAACAACATGCATAGATTTTATAAAAGACCACAGCCCGTCTAGGGCCACCCAGGGCCATGCCTCCTTTTCAACTATGCTACTTAGAATTTACACGCACCATGTTACAGAATATGCTTAGCGAGTTGTGCACGTAAATCTTAATTAATGCCAATTGGTGCTGATAATTGCATAACATCCAATTGACAGCTCTGATTAGCTAGTTGACCAATTACGCTACATGTAATGTTATAGAATATGCTTCTATATCTGCACAGAAATTAAGGCGCGATATATAGAATCCGGTAGTTAGCTCATTACGTTTAAAAAAAGTCCATCATAGAGCCATTTTCAAACAGGAAAAACGTCTGGGTTTCCCTTTCAAAAATGGCTCTAATATGGATGTATTTGCATAGAAGACATCTACAGAGAAGAGCCATTTTTAAAAGTGACAAGTCCAAATTGTAAACGCCAAAAAAACCAGGCCCTAGAAAGTCTGTCTGGCAACATTTTGAGAGAAATGGCCACACAGACATCCCTGCAGATCAGAGGGTAGACTCTAAGCAATGGCACCCAGGTACAATTCTCACCATAACTCCTTTATTTTGTATTCTGAGCTCTCCAGGAACAGAGTAAAACTTACTGTACCTAACTGTACACAATTACAATCGCCTTCAAGCCTGCAGGTGTATCCTATATTTAGTTATAGTAGGTAATTTGGTGGTTTTGGAGGGCTCACAATACCGTGTTTCCCCGAAAATAAGACACTGTCTTCTATTAATTTTTGCCCCCCAAAATGCGCTAGGTCTTATTTTCAGGGGCTGTTTTATTTTTCGGGGAAACATCGGGGTTGGATCGGGGTTGGCCCGCCCGCCTTCCGTCGCTCTCGGAACTAACCTTAAACGCCTCCTTTCACCTTCGCAGCAAGCAGCAGCAGGGCAGGCCACTCCTTCCTTCCGTGTCCCGCCCTCGCCTGACGTAACGTCCGCGAGGGCGGGGGCACGGAAGGAAGGAGAGGTCTGCCTTGCGGAGGCTTGCTGCGAAGGTGAAAGGAGGCGTTTAAGGTTAGTTCCGGAAGCAACGGAGGGTGGGTGGAGGGGGGGCCCGGTGACCTCGGGTGGGGGGGGGGGCGGCCTTGTCCGGTTCTCGGCGGCCCTGCTTTCAAACAAAAATTTGCTAGGTCTTACTTTCGGGGGAGGCCTTATATCTACCAATTCAGGAAAACCTCTACTAGGTCTTATTTTCGGGGGATGTCTTACTTTCGGGGAAACAGGGTATCCACCACAAATTTACTAGGGGAAGGGGATTTGAAGCTGGAGCCCCTTATTCTATCCACTGTACTGATCACTAGGCTACTCCTGGGAGCTGCTTGCTGCTCTGTTGGTTATGCCCATCATACCTGATGCTGTCATAGCACCTGGTATCCCCTTTCAGTTTTAGTTCTTAGTGGGGTGAGAAGGGGGACAGTGTCCACTGGGGGATTAAGGAGAGGTCATGCCTTAATCCATCCAGTGGTCAACTGGTCATTCAGAGCATCTTTTTAAAATTTGGACATGATTGAAGCAGGTCTAGATAAAAACGTACTTCTTTTAATACTTGGATATCTTCCTGTTCCATTATCACTGAAAGATGTCCTAATGTTGAGGTCACCCTAATACCGCCCAAAACATGTCCACAACACGCCCCCTTGCTATTTGGATGAACTCAGTGGAAAACCTCCAAATTCTACCAGTTCAAAAATTGCGATTTAGACATTTTCAGCAGGTAGACATGTTTTTGGCCATTTTGAGAAGCAAGAAACTGGCAAAAAAACAGTTGGACCACTAGATGATAGAGGGGGTAAAAGAGGCACTTGGGGACGACAAGGCCATAGTGGAGAAATTAAATTAATTCATTGCTTCGGTCTTCACCAAGAAAGATTTGGGAGAGATACCAGTGCCAGAAATGGTATTCAAAGCTGACAAGTCAGAGAAACTGAATTAAATCTCTATAAATCTGGAAGATATAATGGCACAATTTGACAAACTGAAGAGTAGCAAATCACCTGGACCAGATGGTATTCATCCCAGAGAACTGATAGAATTGAAAAATGAACTTGCTGTAGTACTGGAATATTGGAGGGTGGCCAATTTTTTTAAAGGGTACCAGAGGTGATCCAGGAAATTATAGACTGGTGAGTCTGATGTCAGTGTTGGGCAAAATGGTAGAGACTATTATAACAATTATTACAGAGCATGTACATAAGAATGGATTAATGAGACAAAGCCAACATGGATTTAGTGAAGGAAAATCTTGCCTTACCAATCTACTACATTTCTTTGGAGGGATGAACAAATATGTGGATAAAGGTGAGCCAGTTTATATTGTGTATCTGGATTTTCAAAAAGCATTTGATAAAGTATCTCATAAAAGACTCCTGAGGAAATTAGAGAGTCATGAGAATAGGCGGTAATGTCCTATTGTGGATTAAAAACTGTTTTAAAATATAGAAAACAGAGAGTAGAGTTAAATGGTTAGTATTCTCAATGGAGAAGGGTACATAGTGGGATTTGTGCTGGGACTGCTGTTTTTTTTAACATATTTATAAATGATCTAGAGATGGGAATACAAAGATGTTAAATCACAAAAGGATTGTTAAATTGCAACAGGACCTTACGAGACTGGGCATCCAAATGGCAGATGACATTTAATGTGAGCAAGTGCAAAGTGATGCATGTGGGAAAGAGGAACCCAAACTATAGTTACTGTGATGCAAGGTTCCAGATTAGTAGTCACCAACCAGGAAAAGGATCTAGGTGTCATCAAAGATAATACTTTGAAACTCTTTGTTCAGTGAGCAGCAGAGGTTAAGAAAGCAAATAGAATGTTAGGTATTATTAGGAAAGGAATAAAAAGCAAACATGAAAATGTTATAATGCAATGGTGCATCTGTAACTTGAATTCTGTATGCAATTCTGGTCACTTCATCTCAAAAAAAGATATAGTGGAATTAGAAAAGGTACAGAGAAGGGCGACAAACATAGGTGGTCGGTGCCCCAACTCTTTGGGGAGGCTAAAGGGGGCGGGGTCATGGGTGGTGCCAGGGGTGGGGCTTACATCCATAATTATCTGACAACATAGAAAAAAAAAATAAAAGTAAAATAGTAACAAGTAATACCTTTTATTAAATTTAGATATTAGATATGTATCATATGTCAAAGAATAAAGTGGTTGCTCAAACTGTCTGAGAGCTTGATGGCTGAACAGTATAGTTGGAAGGAAAGTGCATTACTGAATAGCCAGCCAGAACTTTTGGATGACACAAAAGCACCAGTGCTAAGGTTCAATTTCCAGAGTGCAGAGATACCAAGGGTGTCCTATCCAAAATGTGATAGTAAGATTCAAGGTTAGCAAGTGAAAGTTGAGCTACTACTGAGAATGCTATGAGCTAAATCAAGTCCAAATTCTAATATTAGGCATATTGAAAAGTATTACAAAACCTTAAAAAGTCACTCAGGACCTATAAAGCAAATTGACTGAAACATAAGAATAGCCATACTGAGTCAGACCAACAGATTTAAATTTCACTAAATTAAAAAATGAATAAATATTTGGAACAAAAATGTATAAGGTGATACCTTTTTATTGAACTAATTTAATACATTTTTACTAGCTTTTTGGAATTTACTAACCTGAGGAAGGAGGTTTAGACCTCTGAAAGCAAGTGAAAAAAATGTATTTAGTCCAATAAAAATTTGTCACATCCTTATCCCTGGGTAAGGAAGGAAGGATTGAGAATGATGCTCTGTTTCTTTAATTCTTCTCTGATTTTCCTGTTCCTCTGTCTTTCCCTTCTGTCTTTTTGTCTTGTGTTATTCCTTCTCCCATTTTCTTGTTGTTGTGCTACCCATAAGAAGTCTGTCTAATCTGTTGCACTGGAGCTGTAGTACTTTCTGTTCCGAGCTCTCCATATGCTGTATAGTTGGAATCCTGGCTGAAGTCACACTTCACACAATGGTATCAGAAACCTATTAGTCCTGTATTACTGTGGCTGTCTGTTTCTGAGCACAAGGGTCAAAGGTGGTTCTGAAGGGAAGTTTCATGTCTTCCTTTGAAAGTCCAAAGGTTGAAGAGTTGTACCACAAGAGCCCTTAGAAAGGGAAAGCTCCTCTTGCGATTTTCTTCCTGATGTGGAAAAAAAAATTCAGATGATGGGAGATGAAAGGTCTCTACTGGGTTTTGGAATACGGGTAATATCTCTCTCTGGAACACATCAGGGCAGAGGAATGTTTCTGTACAGCACATGTTGTGCAAGGGGAATATCTCTCCCTAATGCGTGCGGGATACATATAAGGTATTTCTCTCTCTCTAAGGGCTGTTGTGGTACAACTCTTCAACCTTTGGACTTCCCCTTCTCTGACTCGGCTGACATTCAAGCCTCAAATTGACAAAGTAATCCGTTAGGATTCTTTGCTCTAAATCATATCCGCCCCTTTGCTGTTATTTAGACCCTAACCTTATCTGCTCTGTCCTCCTATCCATTATCATTTCCCATCTAGATTACTGCAACTCACTTTACCCTGGTCTCCCTCTATATTCCATCAAGTGCCTTCAGCTCTTTCAATCGACTGCAGTTAAACTTTTGCATTTGGCTCACTATTTTGACCACTGCATCACTCCACCACTTCACTCGGAGCACTGGCTGGCCAGTCTCTGTATGTATTAAGTTTAAAATTGTCTTACTTACAAATAACGTTTCCTGACTGCTCCTGCTTACTTTAATTCGGTAATACTTCTTATACCCCCGCGTGCTCTCTTTGTTCTTCCACTGTAAACCTACTTGTTCTACCTTCCTTTTGTCTAACTCTTTCTCGAGAATCTTCTTTCAGCTTTTTAAGTCCCACTCTCTAGCATGCCCTCCTGCTCCTTCTCCTCATGGAAACCTCTTATAGTAAATTCAAATCACAACTAAAAACTCACCTATTCTCTGTGACCTTTGGATAATCTGCATTCCATGCTGTCTTGCTGCCGGACCCGCTGTCTCTCCGATTCAGTGGCCGTTGGTAGGCAGACACTGTGCACGGGGCCATCATGGATCGCTGCACGGCGGCGCTGACAGCTCTTCTGGTCCCACCCTCTATGATGCAACATCCTGTTCAGGCGGGAACCGGCAGAGCTGTCAGTGACGTGTAGCGGAGCTCTATGGTTCTGCGCACGGTCTGTTTATTGGCGGCCACTGGGTTAGGGAGCGGATAGTCGGGCAGAAAGGCAGCTCAGGGAGGGGAAGCTCCAGTTTACATTGTATGCTGCCGCCAGAGATTGGGAAGGTTGCATTTGGGCTGGGGAGGCTTAGCCTCCCCAAGCCTCTTATACGGGGCGCTTACGGCGACAAAAATGATAAGAAGGATGGGATGACTTACCTATGAGGAAAGGCTAAAGCAGCTAGGGCTCTTCAGCTTGGAGAAGAGTCAGCTGAGGGGAGATATGATAGAGGTCTATAAAATAATGACACTATCAGGCTCATTTTCAAAGCACTTAGCCTCCCAAAGTTCCATAGAAACCTATGGAACTTAGCCTCCCAAAGTGCTTTGAAAATATGCCTCTATATAACCCTCCCTATCTTCGACCCCCTGATGTGCCTGAAACATACCTACCTATTCGACCCTAACATCACATTGTATTTGTTCCTTTACCGGACTTGGCGAACGCCTTTACAGTACTATGTAAGCCACATTGAGCCTGCAAATAGGTGGGAAAATGTGGGATACAAATGTAACAAATAAATAAATAAATAATGGATGGAATGGGCGGACGTGAATCGCTTGTCTACTCTTTCCAAAAATACTAGGACTAGAGTACACGCAATGAAGCTATTAAATAGTAAATTTAAAACAAATCGGAGCAACTATTTCTTCACATAACATGTAATTAAACTCTGGAATTCGTTGCCAGAGAATGTGGTAAAAGCAGTTAGCTTAGCAGGGTTTAAAAAGGTTTGTATAACTACCTACATTCCATAAGCCATTTTAAAGATGAACTTGGGGAAAATCCACTTCTTATTTCTAGGATAAGCAGCATAAAATCTATTTTACTGTTTTGGAATCTTGCCAGGTACTTGTAACCTGGATTGGCCACTGTTGGAAATGGGATGCTGGGCTTGATGGACCTTTGGTCTGTCCTAGTATGGCAACACTTATGTTCCTATGAGATGTCTATCTGCTTCAAAAATGAGCACCATAGTAACATAGTAAATGCCCACAGATGTTTAAATACATTTAAAAACTATTAATACATGAGGAATAAACCTTTATTAAATTAATTAGGGGTTATGATATGAAGATACAAGGAGATAGGCAGGAAAAACATCAGGAAATATTTTTTCATGGAAAGACTGGTGTATGCCTAGAATGTCTTCCTGGTAGAGGTGATGAAGAAATAATGGAATGGAATTCCAAAGGTGTGGTATAAACACGGAGAATTGACATGAAGTACTGGGGTAACTTGCACAGAGTGGCAATTCAGCCCCAAACAGCAGTGAAATAATTATATTTTGCATCCAAGAAGGCATGGTGGGCAACCTGCATGAACCAGCAGTTTGCAACCCTATATGTTTTAATAGTTAGACTGAATGGACCATTTCAACATTTATCTCTTGTTTTCTATGTTACTTAACTTCTCAGCAGGACTTTGAAAATCTACCCCATATTCCAGAAGAAAAACACAAAGTAGTTGGCAATAGTAAACCTAATACACCAGACACAGATCTGCTTGAGGAGATCTCTGGCCTCTTATTCCTACAGTTTATCAGCATTCTGGTTTTTGCACTTCTCCTTTCAATATTTAAGAAAACGTTCATCATCTGATGATATAAATGCTATTACAAAGAACTATGCCACTGATAGAGATTTTAATTGGTTAATGTACCTATTAAGTGGTTGTGCTAGGAACTTTTTTTGACTGGTTAGAAGATATCCTTTTCTTCTTTTGACTGCATAAATAAAATAGATCCTTAAACCACTTAGAAAAAAATATTTTTATCCAATCAGGAATCTTAAGTATGCACTATTTTATTTTTAATCCCCTTCCTTATTTAATCTCCAAACAGCAGCTGTGTTGATGAATGAGAATGAGGACACAACCACCTATGTTGTACAATACCCTCTTAAGTTCTTCTTTCTACTCCATCCAACCAGAGATTATGCAATACCTACTTCATTCTCAGCCTGATTTAATTTGGTCCTTGCTAATTACTGCTATGAACTGAGGCATTGAAGTTTCGATCACAGATCACCTTCCTGTTACCATCTCACTAGGATTTAAACACTTAATCTTCAATTATGGACCAACAATTAGCTTCTTTGAAGATTTGCAGTCTTAGCAACGTACATAATTTCCTTTCCGTATAGTTGCTGCTCACGTGTACACAAAACAATTTTAATTCAGCAAGAGGGGATTAAGTAGCTGTAGGATTTCCCATGGCTGATGCCCAAAATGTTTGCCACGTCTTAAGCAGCACAAATGTAAGGGAATCAATTCTGCCACATTTAAGTGCAAAATCAAATATGAGGAGATATTTGCACTTTTACTCATGCTCACAGATATTCAACCTGCATTTTTAAATATTTTTTTTGCTGCTGCACAGTACAAATAGCTCCTGCGTATCAGGAATGATTGCCATAGACATTCATTATAGACTTACACCAGACTCACCAGGGTACTGTATAGCTACCTCTCCTGCAAATACATACAAATCAATCTCTCTCTTTATATATATATATATATATAGAGAGAGAGAGAGAGAGAGAGAGAGAGAGAGAGAGAGAGAGATCCAGTAGCTAGGAACTGCTTCACTTTACACAGATGTAGTACTTATGCAATTGAACCAGGTGTCCCATGATAGGGGATGGGACTTGGTACATTGCTTTTCTGTGGTTACAATCAAAGTAGTTTATATATAGGTATTTATTTTGTACCTAGGCCAATGGAGGGTTAAATGACTTGTCCAGAGTCACAAGGAGTTACCGTGGGAATTGAACCCAGTTCCACTGGTTCTCAGGTTGCTGAACTATTAAGCTACTCATCACTCCTTACACACCCTGGTTGGTGTGTAATAGGACTTGCTTATGAATCAGTGCTTGGACATCTGTGTTCTATAAGCACTTGTTTAATAGCTTATAGAGCCCCCTTCTGTGTAGAGGCCATTATAAACATGGTCAGGAGATCCTGTGTGCAAGACTGCACCAACCTACAGTGGTGCAACTCATTCACTGAGGTCCTCCCACCCTGCCCGCTTTGGCACCACCAGTGAGAGGTGATAGTGGTCTGAGAGTGATTTTTATGCTCCTCCATATTTGTGCCTTGTCTGGCCACACTGTTTGCACAGCCCTTGGTATGGCGCTGCCTTTGTGTTAGAGACTTTTAGTGTTAGAACTGATAGAAAGACAGGAGCTCCAGGGAGCAGGTAAAATGGTAAAGTCAGCATGAAAATTTCCAGCAACTCACTTTAGTCCTAGGCTGGGGGCTTGCTTAATGACCCTAGGAAGTCAATGGACTATTCCCTTTTCCAGGTGCTTCTGAGGACTGAGTGCTATAATCCATGGGGAACGGGGACTAATTCAGCACCAGTGTTCTGCCCTCTCACTGGTTGATTGGCATGTATTTTAAACCAGAGTATAGAATATCACTATTGGAAGACTCAGAACTCTTGAACCAAAATCTTCTTTAATGCAGGACTCCAGGGAACCTGCCTGTCTCTAGCCATTGAAAACACAATATTGAAACACCACCCCCACTAGCAGCAATGCAGTTGGAGGACTCCTGCTCAGCTTAGAGGGAACAGTGGGCAGGACTCAGCAGAGGAGATGCTCCAGGTCAGCCACAGACAACATGTGGCAATCAATGTCACTGTTAATGACCCTTTCAAGGGAGAGAGGGAGGGAGATGCAGGACTGCAGGAGCCTCCATATCGGCACTATGAAGAGTGCACTCCTACTGAGTGGGCCTGAGCCCAAAGTGAGTGGGTCCATCCATGGTTACACCTCTGGCTTCTTAATCTCATGGCTTGTCTAAAAGCATGGACAACAGACAGAAGTATGGGACCATGGATTTTAAACATAAAAAGATGGCTAAGAGAACACTGAAGGAAAGTTTTTCTTGTCTGCCTGATCCTGAATCAGACAAGTGCAGACAAGTTATTTATATTATTGAACAGCTTTGCCTGTTGTGTAGGAATAGGTTTGATCAAAGCTATTCACTCGCGTTAACTGTCCTTGTTTTTATGATGCATGCTGCTAGTTCATCAGCCTATGACATTCTTCAGCAGTCACGTATCAGCTGTAAATCTGAAGAAAATTACTACACATCTTAACAGCCAAACTGGACAACATGTCATATTTTAAACTTTGTGTATCCAGAGATGAAGCAAAATGCTCTTTTGATCATTGACAAAATTTATGTGGTGACAGGAGTTGAGGTTGGTGGCAGTGAAGTAATTGGACTGACATCACCATGGATTTGTAGCATTATTATGTTTTATGGTGAAATCTGCTGCTGGAAAATACAGGGATATTGTTGGTATATATCCCGTGGCCACATTAACAGCCAAAAAACGATTCAACTGCTTTATAGAAGTTATAGATTTATTTTGCAAAATTCAGTTTTAAGTGGTTGCAATTTCAGTGGATAATGCATCCACAAACTGGAATTTTTTGTCAAATTCTTGTGCAATGGTACTTTGAAAACACACATGATTGATACAGTAACTGAACAGCCAATTTAATCCTGTGCATGCCCTAAAAAAAACAACTATATAACAGCTTCCAAGGTCACAAAATTTTAATTTGCCCACCAATGGAAACCAACTTACCTGATGGCTTTACAGTAAAATTTTCTGATATTGTTGACTTACATTGATTGGAGGAAACACTATCATTGAAAAAAGCTCACAGATTGACTCTATCGCAATACAACCTAACATTGAAAGGATTTGTGTTAAGTTAGAAGTCACAGTGTTCAGTGAATTGACATGTGAATGCCGTATGCTATTATGTCACAAAAAAAGACAAGCTTTAGCAAGAAAAAACAGGTTTAAGTTCATTAATATTGAAAACTTGGAATGTGCTGGATGTTAAAACCCGAATAAAAGGAAAACATAAAAGAGGTTATGCGATAGATCCTGTTACATCTTCACTTGATTGACGTAGCTGGAGTTTCTCATTAAAGAAGCTGGAGTTTTCTCATTAAATTTGCCTGCTTTCTTCAGTGCTGAGAAGATCCAAGAAACCAGGACTCAGCAGAGAGACATTTCTAGTCTTTAGACACACATGCTTGTCTCTTACTGAATGCATTTTCTCACCATGGCTTTAGGGAAAGGGGAAGGGATTTGATGTACCGCCTTTCTGTGGTTACAATCAAAGCAGTTTACATATTATATACAGGTACTTATTACCCAGTTCCCCTGATTCTCAGGCCTCTGCACTAACCATTAGGTTACTCCTCCTATAGTTATGTCCTTCTTGGACAGCTCCAGTCAGATGCTATCCAATCCTGTTGTGGATGGCTCCTTCAGATGTTGGGGACCAATTACTTAATTTTGATAAAACAGGTCCTTGACAGCGACCAGAAAATTTGAGCCTTAACCGTTATAAAGTTTTCAGATCTATCACTTACATTATTGATAATGCCATCGATGAAGAACATTTAGCTAATTCATCAGATGACCCATAAGTGGATAGCTTAGAGAAGCGCTTAACCAGAGTATTAAAACATCATCAAATGATGCTAATGTCATCTAATATGTAAGTGGTGCTATTGCAAAATCTATAGCATGGTCGAACAAACTAGATTCACTTAAGGGCTTGCTGATCAAAAGAGGAGAGCGTGAGATACTGGAATAGTACCTGTGTTTAGAAAACAGTGAATCTGTTCTGGGAGGTGGTTAATTGAGAAGCATTGACCGAAACAATTGACTATACTTTTATGGGTGCTGTTCATTGCTGGCATGTTTTTCAGGAGTTGAAAACATCCTGTAACCTGAACGATAAATTCTTGTCATCATGGGCTCACAGGTCACTGTTTCTTTTTTTTTTTTTTACAAAATCATGGACTTTGTCAGTTCCAGTGAAGCTTTTGGGCATATGCTGGTAGCTGACAACTTCTATATTAAAGGACATGACAACTAAAATGATTGCTCTAACATTTTTTTTTAATTGCTTGGCTAAGAAATTATTTAAAGAACTTAGGGCTTCTTTTCCAGAGCACCATTAGTGATTCCCACACAATGCAACGAAGCCCATAGGAAATGAATGGGCTTCGTTGCATTTGCCATGCCAGAATCACTAGTGCAGCTTTGTAAAAGCTATCCCCTTTCACCTTCATCCTATATTCCAGAATTTCCTTTCAACTGAAAGAGACTTGCTTCCTGTGCTCTTATGCCACAGAGGTATTTAAATGTCTCTACCTTTTTAAATGTCTTTATCATATCTCCAGTCTCTATCCCCAAACTTTCAGAACGTTATGAGTCTCTACATATAAAATTGGTTGTAGTAGTTGTTTCTGAGGTGTCACGGCTTGTTGTGTGTCTCTGGTAGTTGATCCACAGGCATTCAGTTTATAATTCAATGTGCCGTAAGCGGCTTGGTTGCTATGTTAATATGGTGAAAAAAATGACTTGCTCAAAATCTTACAGTAAATCATTGCTTTTGTATAGTAGAAGCTTTGAATCAGAGCATGCAAGTTGTTAGCTGAACTTTGGTTTGTTTCCTCATTAATCTCCAGTACCATTCTGTACCTTGCACTTCTTGATTTAGCATGTTGGTAAAAAGATTGAACTTTTACCTAATAAGCATTCGAGATGATATATTTATGGAGCCTTGTCTAGTATTCTTACCATACTAAGAATAGTATAGCATAGTGTTCTTATCACAAACTCTGTACAGAAAACAAGCATTTATTTTCACATTTCTTTATAATATATAATGTTATTCTGTACTTTTAATACCACATTCTTCAAACAAAAGTTTGACACATGTAATTTACAATAAACAAAATAATACAGTAATTAAATATATCATCTTAGTACCCATTTTCTTGGGCCTTTACTAACATTTCTTTCCTCCTTCACAGCCTTGTTTTATCATTCCCATATTATTCCTTCCTTTTGTCATTGCACTTTCTACACCCCTGTTCCCACCCAACACTTGGAGGCAATTCTATAAATGGGTGCATGAAATTTAAATGTGCCTTGGGCATATAAGTGTGGCCCTAATTGGCAGATATGTGCCAAAATGCTCATAAGAACATAAGACTAGCCATACAGGGTCTGACCAATGGTCCATCTAGCCCAGTATCCTGCTTCCATCAGTGGCCAATCCAGGTCACAAATACCTGGCAGAAACCCAATTATAAGCAACATTCCATGCTACCAATCCCAAGTCAAGCAGTGGCTTCTCCATGTCTATCTCAATAGCAGACTAAGAACTTTTCCTCCAGGAACTTGTCTAAACCTCTTTTAAACCCAGATATGTTAACGGCTGTTGCCACATCCTCCGGCAGTGAGTTCCAGAGCTTAACTACTCTTTGCGTGAAAAATTATTTCCTCCTATTTGTTTTAAAAGTATTTCCATGTAATTTTATTGAGTGTCCCCTAGTCTTAACACAAGACTATTTCTACTTCAAGAAACAGGTGAAAGCTGCACATACTATAGCAGGACATATTTATCTACTCCTACCCTAGTAAGCTAATAATCAAGCATCTTTCTGACCTTGTGTGCAACTTTCTTTAAATTAGTCCCCTTATTTTCTTATGCCTGTGTCTCTATCTTATCTATCAATGAGTCTCATTTTCAAAGCACATAGACTTACAAAGTTCCATATGTTACTATGGAACTTTGTAAGTCTATGTGGTTTGAAAATGAGTACCTAAATAATCCATCTTTGATTACTTCCTATTCTGTCTATTAAAATGTTTTATTACGTATTGTGTTGACATTGTAATGTAGCATACTATGCCATACTTTGTATTATTTGAATATTTCTACTGCTGTAATTTCTATTGCTTATGTTTGACTTATTCTTGCTGTACACCGACTTGAGAGAATTCCTTCATAAGGTGATAAATAAATTCTAAATAAATAAATTAGTGCCAATTAGTACTAATTGACTCCAATTATAGCTGATTATGGGTAGTGCCAATTAGCACCTAACTAATCAATCAAGTTATACATGTACCTGACGCTTTTCTGTATCTTGCACATGCAACTTTGCGTGCTAAGTGCAAAAATACGTACACATGATTATAGAATGAGGGGGATAGAATATTTCAAAGTAAAACATAAATAACTCACACAAATACAAGAAAAAAAGAAAGAAAGAAAGAAAGAGAGCGTAGAGGGAGGTAGCCTGCATGGATGATAAGTGCAACCCTAGTCACCTTTCTGGGCAGACGGGATGGCCGATGCTGGTTTTCATCTGAAAATCATTTACTATCTTACTGTGTAACAGAGAAATAATAAACAACAACACCCTGACTCAAGACCTCATGTCCTCCACATTGCTTCCCAGAGATCATATAAAGGAAATAGTCCCTTCACATTTTTGCACTCTGTTGCTTGATGCAGGCTTAATATTATCCCTCTCTTTCCCTCTGATGTTTCTATACAAATTCCTTTTCTGCAAGCAATGGTTTGTATCTCAACTTGGCCATTTATCCCATGTAATCTGTCTCTCTACTCCTCCAGTGCTTGAGTATTTATCCAATTTACTGCTTATATAGGATTTATCCACAACTAAAAGATGCTGTGCAAATATCTCTCTGAGATGGTAGCATACTGCAGCTTATCCTTCAGAAACATTTGGCTATATCAAACCAATCCCACCATATATGCAGTACTGACCTTTTTCCCCACATTCCAGCTTAGTAGAGAGCAGTTTGCAAAGATAGATACCACCAAAACGATACCTTTATACCCATTTTCTAAAATCCTGGTACAAATGGACATTAACCTCATATCATTCTATATATCTCTCCATTGATCCTTCGAGAACTCTCTCCCCAGTTCTTTCTCCCACAAGTGTGCTTAATAATATTAGAATATTTCACTTATAGAAACATAGAATCATGACGGCAGATAAGGGCCAAATGGCCCATCCAGTGTGCCCTTCCTCAATAACCACTAACTTCTCCTTTTCCTAAAGGATCCCATGTGCCTGTCCCACGCTTTCTTAAATTCCAACACACTCCTCGTCTCCACAACCTCCACCAGGAGGTCATTCCACATATCCACCACCCTTTCCTTGAAATAGTATTTTCTAAGATAGCCTATTTCCTCTTAACTTCATTCTATGCCTTCTTATTCCAGAATTTTCCTTTATTTGAAAAAAGCTCACCTCCTTTGTATTAACCAGGGGCGTATCTGGAATCCGGCGGTAGGGGGGGCCAGAGCCAGAGAGGGGGGGCACATTTTTGCCTCCCTCCCCCCCCCCCCGCCGCCGCCGCCGCCTCTCTCCACCCCCTCCCCGCCGTCAACCCTCCCCCGCTGCTTACTTTTGCTGGCGCCGAGGTCCCGACCCGCAGTCTCCGTTTTTCGTCTTCCTCCGTGGCCATGCTTCCAGGAAGTAACGCTGCAGTGCTGATTCGTTGACCCCAGTTCGACGTCTGACGTCAGACGCCGAACTGGATTCAACGAATCAGCACTGCAGCGTTACTTCCTGGAAGCATGGCCACGGAGGAAGACGAAAAACGGAGATTGCGGGTCGGACCTCGGCGCCAGCAAAAGTAAGCAGCGGGGGAGGGTTGACGGCGGGGAGGGGGGCCAGGGCGAAATCTGCGGGGGCCCAGGCCCCTGTGGCCCCACGCAGATACGCCCCTGGTATTAACGCCACTGAAGTATTTAAACGTCTCTATCATATCCCTTCTCTCCCGCCTCTCTTCCAGTGTATACATATTGAGGTCCTTTATGACAGAGACCATTTACCAGTTTGGAAGCCGCCATCTGGACTGACTCCATCCTGTTTAAATCTTTCTGTAGGCGCGATCTCCAGAACTGCACACAGTACTCCAAATGGGACCTCACCAGAGACTTATACAAGGGCACTATCACCTCTTTTTTTTCCTGCTGGTCATCCCTCTCTTTATGTACCCAAAGCATCCTTCTGGCTTTGACCGTTGCCTTTTCTACCTGTTGGCCACCTTAAGGTCTTCGGACACAATCACCCTCAAGTCCCACTCTTCTTCCGTACAAAGAAGCACCTCACACCCTATACTGTACCACTTCCTTGGATTATTGTTAACCCAAGTGCATGACCCTACATTTCTTAGCATAAAATCTTAGTTGCCAATTTTCAGACCAGTCTTCAAGATTCACTAGATCCTTCCTCATGCCATCCACACCCTCCGGGGTGTCCTCCCTACTACAGAGTTTGGTATCATTTGCAAAGACACAAACCTTACCAGACAGCCCTTCTGCAATATCACTCACAAAGATGTTAAAAAGGGCTGGCCTGAGGACCAATCCCTGTGGCACACCACTGATAACATCCCTTTCCTCAGAGCAAGCTCCATTTACCACTACCCTCTGTCTCCTCCCATTTAATAATTTTTTAACCCAGTCAGTCAGTTTAGGTCCCATACCAAGGGCACTCAGTTTATTTACAGTCACCTGTGCAGGACCATGTCAAATGCTTTGCTAAAATCCACATCTAGTGCCCCTCCCACATCCAACTGTTTGGTCACCTAGTCAAAGAAATCAATCAGATTCGTCTGACATGACCTTCCTCTAGTGAAGCCATGCTGCCTCGGGTCCTGCGGTCCATTCGATTTCAGAAACCTCAAGATCCTTCGATTTAGAACAGTTTCCATTAGTTTACTCACCACAAAGGACAGACTGACAGAGTGTAGGAGGAGTGGCCTAGTGGTTAGAGTAGTGGACTTTGGTCCTGGGGAACTGGGTTTGATTCCCACTGCAGGCACAGGCAGCTCCTTATGACTCTGGGCAAGTCACTTAACCCTCCATTGCCCCAGGTACAAATAAGTACCTAAGCCGCATTGAGCCTGCCATGAGTGGGAAAGTGCGGGATACAAATAAAAAAAAAAATCTGTAATTTCCAACCTCCTCCTGCTCTTGTGCAGAGGGATCACATCCACCCTTCTCCAGTCTTCTGGGACCACTCCAGACACTGATGAGGCATTGAAGAGGTCAGACAGCAGAGCCACCAGAACATCTCCAAGTTCCTTGAGTACCCTCAGATGTATCCCATCAGGCCCCATCACTTTGTCTACTTTTAGTTTAGCTAGCTCCTCACAAACCTAGTCTTCTGAGAATCGGTCCCGGTCTACCACACTTCCATCCCCCTTAGCATTTGTTTTGTGTGATCCTATCCCTGGCCTTTTATCCGTGAACACAGAACAGAAATAATTGTTAAGCAGTTCAGCTTTATCCTTATTGGCTTCTACATATTTCTCCCCCTCAGCATTGAGCCTCACAATGCTATTTTGGCACTTCCTCCTGTCAATTATATATCTGAAAAATATCTTGTTCCCCCAATTTTATCATATTGGCTATCTTTTCTTCCATTTGTCTCCTCGCTTTCCTGACAGCTTTTTCAGCTTCTCTTAGCTTTTTCAGGTATTTTTGCCTGTCTTCCTCTTTCTGAGTCCTCTTGTAACTTGTGAAGGCTAATCTTCTTTCCCTTATCTTTTCAGCTACTGCATTTGAGAACCAGAGTGGCCTGCTTTTCCTCTTACTCTTATGTAATTTTCTGACATAGAGGTTAGTCGTCTTTAAAACAGCTCCTTTCAGTTTCGTCCACTGCTGTTCTACTTCCTTCAGCTGCCAGAGAAGAAGCCCAAGGCCTCCCTTCCTTGCCCAACTCTGTTTGTTCTCAATCTACCCATTGCTTTAGCTGTGTTGTTCTAAACCAGTTAGCTACCACTTTAACTTGACACACTTTACAGTACCACTATACACTGACAGGCTTCCCCTCCTCTTTTGGTGCATGTGGAGGGGCATAATCGAATGGGGACGCCCATCTCTAAGGGTGCCCATCTCGGAGGACGGCGTTGTGAAGGGGCGGGGCAACCCGTATTATCAAGACGAGATGGGCGTCCATCTTTTGTTTTGATAATATGGTCGGGGACGCCCAAATCTCAACATTTAGGTCAACCTTAGAGATGGTCGACCTAAATGTTGAGATCGCCGACCTTAGAGATGGGCGACCTCGGTTTTCACCGATAATGGAAACCGAAGACGCCCATCTCAAAAACGACCAAATCCAAGGCATTTAGTCATGGGAGTAGCCAGCATTCGTAGTGCACTGGTCCCCCTCACATGTCAAGACACCAACCGGGCACCCTAGGGGGCACTGCAGTGGACTTCACAAATTGCTCCCAGGTACATAGCTCCCTTACCTTGGGTGCTGAGCCCTCCAAAAACCCACTCCCTACAACTGTACACCACTACCATAGCCCTTAGGGATGAAGGGGGGTACCTACATGTGGGTACAGTGGGTTTCGGGTGGGTTTTGAAGGGCTTACATTTACCACCACAAGTGTAACAGGTGGGGGGATGGGCCTGGGTCCGCCTGCCTGAAGTGCA
Organism: Microcaecilia unicolor; assembly: GCF_901765095.1. Taxonomy (NCBI): domain Eukaryota; kingdom Metazoa; phylum Chordata; class Amphibia; order Gymnophiona; family Siphonopidae; genus Microcaecilia; species Microcaecilia unicolor. The sequence goes on along the minus strand of NW_021963333.1, from coordinate 52,106 downwards.
CTGCACCCACTAAAAACTGCTCCAGCGACCTGCATACTGCTGTGATGGAGCTGGGTATGACATTTAAGGCTGGCACAGAGGCTGGAAAAAATGTTTTTTAATGTTTTGGTTTTTTTTTTGGGTGGGAGGGGGTTGGTGACCATTGGGGGAGTAAGGGGAGGTCATCCCCGATTCCCTCCGGTGGTCATCTGGTCAGTTCAGGCACCTTTTCGAGGCTTGGTCGTGAAAAAAAAAGGGACCAAGTAAAGTCGGCCAAATGCTCGTCAGAGACTCCCTTCTTTTTTCCATTATCGGCCGAGGACGCCCATCTCTTAATCACGCCCCAGTCCCTCCCTCGCTACGGTGCCGACACGTCCCCGGGAACCTTGGTCGTCCCGTGATGGAAAGCAGTTGGGGACGCCCAAAATCGGCTTTCGATTATGACGATTTGGGCGACCCTGAGAGAAGGACGCCCATCTCCCGATTTGTGTTGAAAGATGGGCGTCCTTCTCTTTCGATTATGCCCCTGAAAGTGTCTTCCTAGCAGTGGTGTAGCTAGGATTGAATAGGACCCAGATGAAAAAACTTAAGATAGGTCTGTTGCTATAACACCATCCCTCCTAAGGTAGTGAGGACTGGGGGGGGGGGGAGAGGGAACCTTTCAGACCTCCAGTAACCAAAACCCGCAAAACATCTATTCCAGACCTATATAGAAAGCCTGTTCTAATAAAGCAGCACAAACATCCAGGACTCAAATAGCAACAACCCTACTTTTAAAGGGCAGCACCCTAGAATACCAATATACTTCCTGCTGGAAAAAAAAAAAACAGAGCAAGTCAGATTGCCATAGATCAGATCCCTACATAGAAACAAAAAAAAAAAAAACAACAGAATGTCTCACCTCTATCACTTCTGCAAAAAACAGACCAAGCCTCAAATACAGAATAAGCAACTAGAAACATAAAAATACACCAAACACTTCATTACCCTCACCCATATTATCAGTTCTCCTCCTGTGTGGTCTGAGCTATTTTAATCATCACGGTTGGTGAGTTTTTCTTAGCATGGTATGTGATAATATGAGTGAGGGTGTTTGGTGTATTTTTATGTTTTTGTTTTAGCTCTGGTTCCTGAAGATGCCTTGAATGAAACATCATGTTGCATTGAGCCTGGAGCCTTGCTATTTACTGTGGGCGATTTGAGCACTTCAACAGTGGATGTTGGCTTGACATTTCCTATATGTGGATCCTTTCTAACTAACAAGAATGTTTGTCAAGTTTTTTGGAGTTTTGGAGTTCTTAGAACAGTGGACCTATATGAATTCTTGGGTTGCCATCATTGGGATTCAAATCTGAGGTTTTGTATCCTGTTTGTTATCTGGGATCAGCACAGTGGTTTACAGGCAACCTTTTGGCATTTTGACTGCTATTTGGGATTAGCACAGTAACCTATATACAATTGTTTTGACTGATGGTGGACTGATAGGTGAACCTTTGTAGTTTTGTTTCTTGTTATGTAAAACTAAGGGGTATGTCTCCAATAACCACATAGTTGTTCTATGCTCTGTTATACTTTAGTGGTTTTAATGGTTTTTACCTAAAGTATGTTTTTATAACTATCTCAATTACATTGTAGGTAATTTGTTATATTGTGGCAACGAATATGCATGAGATCTATTTGCATGCACTGCCTCCATTGTATGCAAATAAATCTATCTTGCTTATTCATTAGGGAAATCATGAAAACCCAACTGGGCTGTGGCCCTTGAGAAATGTGGTTTCCCACCCCTGATCTAGACTAAGATTTGGTCTGACTGGTCTTATTCTTTTGAACTAGACTAAACATGCTTTCCGCTTCTGCATTTGAATGTGGTAAAATTAAGACAAACCTGGCAACCCTGGATAGTAATGAGAACTTGGAAAGACCAAGGAAAAATTATGTTCTTACCTGATAATTTTCTTTCCTTTAATCATACCAGACCAGTCCAGACTAATGGGTTATGTCCATCTACCGGCGGAAGGAGACAGAGAAAATAGTTCCAAGTAAACCGCCCCTTAAGGGTATCGTGCAGCCTGGAATTTTCAGTATTTCGAATAGCCAAGCAATGGTGCTCTGAAGTCTAGAAGAAAACACAGTTAATACCAAACAGGCAAACTCTTGGAGCCAATATGCAGAACCTCACTGTTCTGTGTGGCCAAAGGCAACTGCAGCCTCCCCTCACAGTAAAGTAAGTGGGAGGGAATGGTCCATACTGAGCTTGCTCAAGCACATAAAGATCTACCCCTGAATCCAGGGAAAGAACTCTGTGATGCTAAGTAACAGGAGTCATACAGAGCTGGCACAACAACAAGTGGCAGGAGATTGAATACTTTACCAGCTAACTCTCTCCCTGGGAATAGCCAGCTCTGCAATTTGTGTGTGTGTGTGGGGGGGGGGGGGGGGGGCACAGAGGTGGATGGGGGAGAGAGCCTGTTGTTAAAAATTTACCAGCACACCACTGTCCAGGTGCCAAGTAGCCACAAAAGGAGCAGAGACTAATTCAAACTCCAAGAATGGAGAAGTTTCTCGCCAGCCACCAAGAGGCTACAGCAAGAAAAGCTGCCACAGGAATGGTGGCTAACAGGAGACAAGACAGCCTTGTCTAGCAGTCTAAACTACGGTATGCCACAACTGCTGAAAAGTTACTGTATCCAACCTGCAGAAAAAAGCTGGGGTTGACCAACAAGGTGAAACAGTGCCCAACAGGCAAAGGTGAAAATATGCTCCACAGTCAGAGACTGAACTATGCTCAAGGGACAGAAAAGAAGCTGCGCTCATCAGGCAGGCAGAGAAGGATCCGTGCTCAACGAGAACAAACGGAGTTGCACTCAAAGCACACAAACTGAGCCACGCACCACGGGCAGAGAAAGAGTTGCACACCTCTGGCAAAGATAGAAATGCCCTGAACAAGCAAAGACGAAGCTGAGAGTAACAGACAGAGGATGAGCAGTGCCCCCCTGAAAGAGCTGGATGTTAGAGGTACCTGCAGAACTGAAGCTGCAGTAGCAATGGAACTGTGTATAAAATGCAGACAAGGAGCTGCTTTCCACACGCAAACAAGGAGCTGTGCTCCTGACACCGGCAAGGAACTGCGCTCCAGACGCCAGCAAGGAGCAGTGCTCCACATGCTGACAAGGAGCTATGCTTCCTATGCAAACATTAAGCTGTATAGCACCTGCAGTCACAGAGCTGTGCTCCACTTCACCCAATTTGCAGAGAAGAGTTGTGCTAAACATACAGCGATGGAGCTACACTCAACTGGTGGTGGAGCTGCGCTCTGCATGCAGACAGGGAGCTGCGTTCCATATGCAAAGAGAGAGAACTGCATTCCACAGGCAGACACAGGACTGTGCCCCATGCTGAGACCTGCAGAGAAAGAACTACACTCAACATGTGACAATGGAGCTGCGTTCAACATGTAGAGGAGAAAGGTTGCAGAATAAGCAGCGAAGGAACTTCACTCAACATGCCATGATAGAGCTGTTCTCAACATACAGCGATGGAGCTAAAGCCAACCTGGAACTGTGCCCAGCATGCAGCATACTTCTTGACCTAGTCTCCCCTCCCTCTTGTCTTCTCCTGATTATCATTTTTTAATTTGCTAACCGCATAGTCACCTTTATGGACTCTTTGCGCTATATCAAGCACTGAAAATGTAAAAAATTAAATAAATAAGTGGTATAATCCAGTAGGTAATGGTGTGGCTCATGAGGCTGTAGCACTGACATGCCACAGTGGAGCCGCTATTTATTTCAGCTCTCTACTCTAGATGCCTTGTTTAAGTTGCTTACTAGCCTTTACAGCTTAGTGTGTTGTTTAGATGTGATACCACCCTTATGGTCCAAACTTAATTTATATGGCTTGTTGCTATGCTCCTTCTTATAATGAAGGAGAGTTTGACCCAGGGATCTATCCCTTTATTGTGGAAACATGCCTCTGTGTGTCTGGTTTTGAAGCCATTTTGCCTGACCTGGCTTTGCCATCTAGCTATTTTTTTTCAAATTTTCCAACATTTTCAAGGTTGTACTCTTGATCAGGAAAGTGTTAATACAAATATCAAATTGACCAAACAGCCATTAAGAAATATATATGTAAACAATTTTCAACACTCAAGTCCACAATAATACGAATCCAAGATTTTCACAGAGACAGGCAAGAATAATAAAAATAAAGAAAATATATTATAGGTTGTGTTGCACCTAGAGGAGACAGAGAAATTAAATTTAACTTGAACCACCAGCTCTTTTAGATGTTATGAAGGATGACAATTGCAGAGGGTCCATAAAGACAAATTTAGATAACTCGTATCAAATGATACATTTACAGGGAAATCTCAGATGAAAAATGCCTCCTAACTGGAGAACTGCAGATTTTAATAACAAAAATTGTTTCCGGTGCTTCTGGGTTTCTTTTGCAACATCAGGAAACATATTAATTCTCAATCCCAGAAATAATTTATCTCTGTTCTTGAAAAACAAACGGAAAAGCCACTGTTTATCCGGTGTTAAAGCAACCATTGCTATTAATTTTGCAGGTTGTACCTGTTCTGATTCAGAAGTCCTCGCTAAAAGGAGGAGTGGCCTAGTGGTTAAGGGGTGAAGAGGGGTTGGTGGTTGAGAGGCTAGGATTGGGGAGGGCAGACTTATACGGGGTCTGTGCCGGAGCCGGTGATGGGAGGCGGGACTGGTGGTTGGGAGGCGGGAAATACTGCTGGACAGACTTATACGGTCTGTGCCCTGAAAAAGACAGGTACAAATCAAGGTAAGGTATACACAAATGAGTTTATCGTGGGCAGACTAGATGGACCGTGCAGGTCTTTTTCTGCCGTCATCTTCTATGTTACTATGGTTACAGTGGTGGACTTTGGTCCTGAGGAACTGAGTTCAATTCCCACTTCAGGCACAGGCAGCTCCTTAGGACTCTGGCAAGTCACTTAACCCTCCCTTGCCCCATGTAAGCTGCATTGAGCCTGCCATGAGTGGGAAAGTGCAGGGTACAAATATAACAAAAAAAAAAAAGTCTCCAGAAATGCTGTTAAGTCCAAAGAGTCTTTATTTTCTTGAGGTAAATCCTTTTGAGGAACATAGTAAACCTGATTAAATGGGGGTAAATTAGATTCAGGAATCTCTAAAATTTCTTGGAGATATCTCTTAATCATATCTGTCGGCTTTACCATTTTAATTTTAGGAAAATTTATAAGTCTTATATTATTATTTCTCATATAATTTTCATATGTCTCTGTTTTCCTCCTTAAGTTGGTAATATCTTTTATCATTGCCGACAGCAAATTGTCCATGTCTTTGACTTTTTTTCAACAACTTCTATTTTTTCTTTCAATGATTTAACCTCTACTTCAGATTTTAATAAGTTTTGATCTAATTTAGATACATTCTCTCCAATAAGATTTATTTTCTGGGTAGAAGACATCATAAATTGGGATATTAAATCCCATAAGGAATTCAATGTTACTTCCGTTGGTTTCTCCATTATTTTAAGAGGCATACTTTCAAAACATTCTGGGCCCTTCACTAGCTCCATAACTTGTTGCCCCACAGAAATTCTAGCAGTATCGCTCACCTCAGATGGCATCAAAATCCCTCCAGGTTCTCCCTCAGGTTGTGTAAGAGCCGCCATCGTGGGTTCATCACACCTCGGCGTGTTCCTCATCGATCCATCGAGGGGTGATCTGAACAGCTGCGGCTGTGGGGTTCGTGGGGTCCGTGCCCGACTAGTGTACTCTGTCCCAGGGCGCCCACAAACCGGTCCACAGGACCTGAAGGCAATCGGGTGGGGGTCTGCGGTGCTCGGGCAGGCGCCCTCCCTCGTCTCTTTGGCATTCTTAGAGAAGAACGATGTGAGCATCACTACCATCCAGGTGCAGCAGCGGCCATCTTGGATCCGGACCATCTAGCTATTGAACAATTTCAAACCTGCCCTATCACATCAAGATTCTTAAAAGGGTGGTCTTACACTAGTTGGTAGACTTCTTGGATTCTTCAGGTGCCCTTCACCCACAACAATCAGGTTTTCAGCAGGGACATAATACAGAAATTATCCTCACAGCCTTTTAAAGTGAGGTGCATGGGATGTTGAACTGCAGTAAAATGGCTCTTGCATTTTTCTTGGATCTTATGGCAGCCTTCAACCTGGTGGATCATGGCTTGTTGATATCTTGTCTTTTTCACTTTGGTCTTTGTGGCTGAGCCCTTTCTTGGTTTATTTCTTTTCTATTTGATCACTTATTTTCGTTTGCCATACGGGATACAGTCTCAACTACTTTTCGCTGGCCTATGGAGTTCCACAGGTCTCTGCACTCTCACCTATGCTGTTTACCCTTTTGTCACAAACTTTAATGATGGTAATCAAAGAGTTTGTTAGTTTTTATTGACATACTGATGATCTTCTCTTGGTATGAAATAAAAGTGGGAGGGCGACCAAGGATTCCAAAGACTTAATGCCGAATGCTTTTGAGAACTATTTGATGAAGGCAAATCCTCAACAGAGGAAGGTCTTTAGAAAGACCGTTGAGAAGGTGAGCGTGCTTCGTTGTCTCCTCTGACACAACACTTGTATAGAATGCTGCAATAAGCATATATATAGTTCAGGGTCCGCTGCAGGATTGTCTTGCAGCTGTTGCTCAATGGCTCATGAATAACTGCCTGGTTTTGAATAAAGAAGACACCATAACATGCTGGATAGCTGGCCACTCCACTCACCCATCACTTGTTCTGACATTATCTGACGGCCTGTCGTGGTTATAGTCTCTTTTATATATCTTGGTGTATGGTTATACTTTCAGTGGACTTGTACTGTCCAAGTTTCCTGGGTCGTTTGACATGGCTTTTTTTCTCTGACAACTTTGCACTATTAGATGAAGAGTAAATGTATACATTACTCCATGCAGTATTGACTTCTAGACTGGATTATTGCAGGTACAGCTCAGTCTAACAAGCGTTTGCAGAATGCAGCTGTTAAGAAAAGCCTGACACTTTGACAGTGCCACTCCTTTGCTAGCGTGTTATCGCTGGCTACCAATGGGATTTCAGGTAGATTTTAAGGTTCTCATGTTGATTCACAGAGCCCTTTTTGAAGGCAGTTAATCCTACTTGGCTTCATTGCTGTTGTTTTAAATTCCTACAAGGTATTGATTTAGAACAGCAGGGATGCCTGCCGGTACCTTGTGGGTTCTTTTGTATTTTCGAGTGACAAATGTGCATAAACTACTCACATACACTCACACAGGAAATGGATATAATACCTTTAATATGAAGCTAACAGGATGTACATCTACACACTTTCTGGTTACAGGTAGAACATATTCCTGGCAGCTGCCTGCCTTGCACAGGGAGGGAATCAATCCCAATGAAAAAGCCTAAAAGGCTCTGCTACTTGATAGAGACAGAGGGAACTAAAGCAGTCTAAAGCAATGACCACTAAAAATATATATTGAAGGAAAATAAGGAGAATTCAGTATAGGTTGTCTCCAACAGTCAAGCCCATTTTCATTGAGAAAAGCCGACCAATATGGCTCACTTGAATGCTCTATACATCATTAGACTCCCTAAAATATATCATGTGTATCCTTCAATCATTTTGGTTATTTTTTTAAATCATTTTTTAATTCTAAACAAATTAACAAAGTTCCCAATGAAAATGTCAAGTGCAAAAATAAAGAAGTCAATAGGTTTGCTCCAAATGTATCCGTCTGCTGAAAGGAAAACTCATCCAAGTGCCAATTATCTCAGTTCAAAGTACCACAATCATTTACATATCTATGATGTGCCATAAATATATAGTTCCAGTATGCTCAAAAACAGCTGAAGACAATACTTATCTTTCTGTTGTGACTCCCTTTCATTTTCTGCTGAGTGATCGTCTGTTTAAAAAAAAACTCCTTCGTCAGGGACGCCAGTGCTGTATAAATTTATCCAACAATAGCAGCGGACTTATTGTCACTTTATCATCAGTGTGGTCACGTAATCCTGCCAGCTTTTCCTAGCTTCCTGCAAACACCTGCTTCCTGGGTCTGGCTTCTCTTCCATGTCTCCCCCTTCAACAAGCAGGCTGTTTTACATCTCCCAGTCCACATTAAGGTCACTGCCTCCCTCACTTTCCTTGCCACACTGGCGCTTTTCAGTCAGTGCTAGCAGTTTCTCGACATCTTGCTCACCTACACCTCCTACTGTATTGTCATTCCCACTACCACCCAGGCCCTCCAGAACTACATGGCTCAGTTTTACACTACAGACCGCTTCCTCTCAGTCATAGGCCTCATTAACTGCACACACATCTCACTCAGAACTGTCCCCCCCCCCCCCCCCCCCCCCCCCCCCCCGGGACATGAGGAGACCTATAGGAACAGAAAATCATATCACTCCATGAATATGCAGGTCATGTGTAATGCTCAGGGGGAGATTGTGGACATGTGTGCTCGGTACCTCGGGTCAACCCATGATGCGTATATCCTGCAACATTCTGGAATCTACCGAAGGTTTGAGTGACGGAAGATCACTGGTGGCTGACTCCTTGGTAAGCAGTATTGGGATTCCTAACCCCCATACCCACTCCTCCCCCCTTAAGTCATCACCGTCTCTCCCTCAGGATGCTCCCATGACCCGCATTCCACAAGGTCCCCATACCAGCCAATACACACCCATGTCTATGATTCCTGCTCCCCCCACAGGTGAGAGGCTACTCCCAGTAAACCTGGCCCATGACTCCCACAGTCCACCCCCAAAATGAGGCAGAGGAGGGATACAAGAACCATAAGAATACCCACACCGTCATTAAGTGGACCTTTGGTCAGCTCAAAACTAGATTTAGATGTTTGGACCATTTCAGAGGGGAACTCCTCTACAGCCCAGAAAAGGTCACCAAGATCTTCATGGTCTGCTATATGCTGCATAACTTCGCACAGCAAAGATGACAGACCCTACCAGAGTACACACAACAGCAGCCAGACCAAGCAAATGATGACCCCTCCCCCCCCACACACACACTCACAGAGCTGACCACACCAAGTGGGTGTCCGTGCCAGACAAAGACTCATACAGAGAAATTTTCAGTAAAGTTAAGTGCAGTATTTATTTGTACTCACCATATCTTTTTCTATCCCACCACCACAACCACCACCCTCTGCTTCCCTCACCCCCAGCATCCCCCTCCACCCAGCACACACACCATAGCATAATTAGGGGTCTCCCAACCCTCCCTCATCCTCCCCCTCCCCTCTGGGAGACACTTCTCCCACTCCCTCCCTGTAACTGCTGGGGAAGGTCCAGGCCTTGCAGGAGCAAACAGTCAGGATCCTCCCCTGTAGGGCTCCCACTGCCCACAGCATAGTCAGGAGATGCAGCTGCCCCTGCTGGTCCATGGAATTGTGGCTAAATGGTTGCCCTGTGGCTGAGCTGTTGCTGGGCCCATCACCAAGTAAGGCAGTGTGTGCTGCTACTGAGGGACCTGGCCTCAAGGTTGACCCACTGGCCTGGGGTCCTGAGTCCCATCCACACCCGCTTGGATGGCGGTTGCTGTGAAGTTGGGCTGGGTGGTGTGAGCACTGGTGGCACTTGGGGCTGGCATGGAGGGTGGTGCTGCTGGAAAGGTGGTCTCACCGGTTCCACTGGGAGGGTCAGGGGCCTGCTGGGTAGGACAAGGCTTCAGTGCAGTGGCGTAGCCAAGGGTAGGCCCGGGTGGGCCCAGGCCCACCCAGTAGCAGCACACCTATGATGTGGCTGGCAGGGATCCCCAAGCCCCACCAGCCAAAAACTCCCAACAACTGTCTCTCCTGCATACCTTGTAAATAGCAGATCTTCGCCTGCAGCGACTGACACATACTGCTCACACCAGCCCCACAGCCTTCCCTCTGCTGTAGTTCTGCCTATGCAGAAACAGGAAGTTGCATCAGAGGGAAGGCTGTGGGGCTAACATGAGCGGTGTGTATTAGCTGCTGCTCGCTGCCGATGAAAATCTGCTATTTAGAAGGTTTAAGAGGGAGGGGGGATGTTTGAGAGACCAAATGGCATGCAGGCGGGAGAGACCAAATCACTTGTGGGACACGACAGAGCAGGGGCGTATCTGCGTGGGGCCACAGGGGCCTGGGCCCCCGCAGATTTCGCCCTGGACCCCCCTACCATCGACCCTCTCCACCTCCCCCTCCCTCCCGCCAGCCGAAGTCCTCTCTTCCGTGCAGGATGCAAGTTGCAACGCTTCCTGTTCTTCTGAGTCTGACGTACAACGTGCAGGACGTCAGACTCAGAATTTGGAACTCAGTCTGACGTTCTGCGCGTTGTACGTGCAGGACGTCAGACTCAGAAGAACAGGAAGCATTGCAACTTGCAGCCTGCATGGAAGAGAGGACCTCAGCTGGCGGGGGGTTGGGGTCCCCCGCCAGCAAAGGTAAGTGACAGCAGCGGGGGAGGGTTGGCAGCGGCGGGAGGGGGTGGAGAGTGTCATTGGTGGTGAGGGGGGGGTCTGGCAGTGGCGGGGGGGGGGGTCGGTGGCGCCAGGGGGGGGGGCTAAAATGTGCCCCCTCCCTCTGGCCCCCCCTACCGCCAGAGTCCAGATACGCCCCTGTGACAGTTCTTCTGCCCACCCACCTTGGGCCTAGGCCTACCCAAAATTGGGTGTCTGGCTATGCCCCTGCTTCAGTGTAATTGTGCACATCTCACCAGATCCTCAGAAGCTGGTGCCACATATTTCTTTTTATTTGTACTCCGCGCTTTCCCACTCATGGCAGGCTCAATGCAGCTTACATGGGGCAATGGAGGGTTAAGTGACTTGCCCAGTCACAAGGAGTGCCTGTGCCTGCATATTATGCTTAGCATCTTGGTTCTTCTGCTGCCATTGGATTCTCTTGGGTCGCAGCTCTGATGGCTTTTCAAGTTGAAAAATGGTGTCCTTCTCCCTGGATCCCTATGCTGTCAACTTGAAAAGCTGCCTGCACTGTGACTCAGGCAAGCTGGATCCTCTGCATCCTATGATTTCAACTTTCCAGAAGTTTTTAAGGAGAAAGAATAGGATTAGAGGATCTGGCTCCTCCCCCATCCCAAAACATCTGGGCAGTAGCCACGTTCCAAGTTTGCCCCAATGCCTTAATCCTGCGCTGAATGAACATTTTACAGTCAGTAGGTGAGAGAGAGTATGATCGTTGATCCCAGGGAGTGAAGTGGAGGCAATTTACAGGAGTATCCCAATTTACGACAGGGTTGCAGTTCTTCAAATATTTTGCACAAAGCAAAAACATACCGTGAAATATGGATTTTTGGTTTTGTAAGGTTGTAGACTCCATTTCTAGCATAGCAGTATCTGTTTAGAGAAGTTTATTTCACTTTCTCTGAACTAATGAACGGGATTGCGGGCCAATTTCTGCCCCCCCCCCCAACCAAAACTTCATCCCCCACCTCAGAAATTGGACACGTAGCACTGCTTTAAAAACCAGGCTCCCTCTTTAATCCTGGAGCTCCTCCAACATAGGTCACCCGACACGACTCAACCTTCTTCAGAAAAGGCAATACTCAGGAGCAATGTCAAGACGACGAAGTTCGCGCCCGGCTGGGACTGTCCCCCTCCAGGCACCGTCGTGGTGGCGCGCTCGGGTCAACGAGGAGAATCGCGTGGTGAGCTCTAGGACCTGGGATAGCGGGCTGCTAAAGGGGCAGCGACGTTTGACGTCAGCAGGTAGTTAATTTTAAAACAGAACAAGATGGCGGCGGGCAACGCGAAAATAAGTCGGTTGCAGTTTAACTGCAGCAAAGAAATAAATCACATTTATGCTGAAGGTAAATTCGCTGTTGAATGGAAGAGGCCACTATGGACGAGTGATTCTGTGGGCGTGTGTGTGTGTGAGAGGAGGGGAGCCTCGCCTCGCGATAATATCCAAAGGCGGGCACTTCAGCTGAAGAGGGAGAAAGAACGGCATACGTTCGGTTGAAGTAGTAGAAACTAAGGAGAGGAATGCGCTCGCAGGTACATGGCTGTAGCTGTTGCGACCTGGGTAGTGGTGGAGGCGTTGGGTATGTGTTCACGCGCTCCGCTCTCACCTGTCGCTGTTCTGTTCCCCCTCCCGCTCCTGTTTCTGTTCTTTTGGTCATTGGCTCTTTTGATCTTGTGTTTAGGCTTGTCTTTTTCTTTTCTTCTTAATGCGCTTTTTCCACGTATTGGTTCCAGACTCGAGCAGTCGTGTCTTTGAATGACTGGCCGCCCGCTCTCTGCACACCTAGCCTACCGGTGTCCGGGTTGGTCGCTCTAAGTTCCCGTCTACTCTCGCTCACCACCTGGGAGTCTGTTCTTTTCATCTCTCTGCCAGACTGTACTGTTGGACTATTCGTGAAGCGTGTATACTTGGTACTTCTCTGTATTAAAAAAACGTGTACTCCACTAAGTGTGCACTGACCAGTCAGAAGAAGGATGCCTATGTTTCAAGGAGCACGTCAGTGGGCTCCACTTGTTTCTTTCCCTACGGAAAACAAGATGTGAGGGTTAAATCTAACCTAGTCCTGTATGCTTGCCGCGTTTGTTTTATGTACCAACTCGGAGGTGGTGCCCCCGTGCATTCTGACCTACTTTTAAAAACGCAGTACCATGTAAATTGTAAGCTGTTTGAGCAGGGACTGTCTTTCTTCTATGTTTGTGCAGCGCTGCGTACGCCTTGTAGCGCTAAAGAAATGCTAAATAGTAGTAGTAGTAGTAGTAGGAATTGTAGAGCGGATTTAAAGTCCCCATCGCTGAGGAGCGTGTATTCAGTGACATTTCGGTAAATATCGATGCAACTTGACTCTAAATCTAAAGAAATGAGAGAGTAGCGCTTTAGAAATGTTAAATAGTAGTAGAAAGCCTCTATCAAATCGTTGTGTGCCTGTGTGCCCCCCCCCCCCCAATGATTGTAGCCAAGTACAAGTGTGTGACCTGCAGTACCTAAAGGCCACCTAGGTCATGATCCCAAAAGCAGGTTTTGTGACTCTATTTGGAGTCTCCCGACTCACAGTTCGGAAAGCTCCGGGTTAGGGTAAAGCAAGGTTGCTGAGCCTGGTTTGGGTGACCATTTATGAAGGAGCTGTTTTTCTGTGTATCGTGTATGCATCACTATAGCCAGAGCCCCCCCCCCCAAAAAAAAAAAAAAAAAAAAATTATACTTATGTAAGGGATCAGTATAAAAAAAGATCAGAGTGAGGGAGGAGTATTGGGAAGTGTCATATTTTATTTGCCTTCTAATCAGCTGTTTCAGAGCACAGTAGCAGGATAGATGATAACCAATAAACTTTGTTAGTATTTGTGCAGCTTTGAAATTTACCTTAATACTTTCTCCATAGAAGCATGGTTAAAAACCATGACTGTCATCATTAAACATTTCTGCAACATTCTACACTGTTGATAATTTGTTGACTAGAATCAGGGGCGTAGTTAGACAACAGATTTTGGGTGGGCCAAGGCAAGAAGTGGGTGGGCACCAAGTATTCTCCCCCGTCCCAACCACCACAAAAATACCTCAGCTGGCGGGGAAATGCTTCTTTTCACCTTGGCAGTCTGCAGCAGGCATGTACTGAAAACAGAGCATGCGCAGGTGCCAGTATCGTGGAGAGTAGTGTTCTTGTTACCATCAGGGGGAAGTCTTCAGCTGGCCGAGCTTGGGATCCCCACCAGTTACCGCTAAACGTGTGCTACTGTTGGGTGGGCCCGAGCCCTAAATGGGTGGGCCCTGGCCCATCTGTGGTTACGCCAGCGGATTAGATTAAGGGCCAGTTGTATCAAAGGAAGAGTCCATTCTGGGTTCCAGTTCTTGTAAAAGGTGAAAGCATCTGCTGCTCAAATTCAAGATGGACTTTAATGTGCACTTTTTGGCCTTGCTTTTTAAGCTCGATGATGTGGAGACACCCAGGCGCAGTCAGTGGGAGACAGATGTCTGTCATACTTAGCTTAGTGTTTTAGCCCTGTTCTCTCTTGCTTTCCTATTTTATTGGCGTTCCCAGTTTTATTTCTGATTTGATTTTCTTATATTATAAACAGCTGATGAAAGGTGGTATAGTAAATATGATAGACAAAGGTTTGGATCTTGAGTCAGGAATACACATTTTCTACAGCATCCATATTCGACCTTCAGCACAGCTTATTTGCATGACAGGTGATTAATGTGTACAGTTGATACCAAACTCTTATGAACTGGTTAACTGCAGCAGTGATGCTATTGCTAATTTGAATAAATGATGTAGAGGCTTGGTTAGTAAGTAAATTGAAACTGAATCATGAGCAAACAAATGTGGGTGAGGAGGACATAATGCATTTCTCTTATTTGGGGATTAAAATAGGGAATACTGTAATTTTTATTCATAATTTACTATACCGCTTCATCTGACAAAGCAGGGCTAAGCAGTTCACAGACTAAAACTCAGATGGAAAGGAACTCCAAATAAATGACAGGAGAGAAACTCAGTCAACCCACAGGAGTGAAAATAGAGCAGGTAAGAAGTGGTATATCATGCAGTTATCACCTACTGCAGGATGAGAGTATAGGCTTGTTGGAAAAGGCAAATTTTTAGAGCAGAATTAAAATTCTTTATTGATAATTCACTATGCATGTACAAAGGTAAATTATTCCATAAATAAGGGGCAAGGAATAAAAATGCAAAATTTCTAGTAATCATAACAAGCTACCTTGGGATGAGGGAGGACTAAACGATGGTCATTTAGCGATCTAAGAATGTGGGTCAGAATATAGGGAAAAACTGAAGTATTAAGGTATGGAGGGGCACCCAGCCTAAAGGCTTTGAATGTGAGAGGTAAGACTTTGAATATAATCTGCTGTACCACTGGAACCAAGTGGTGTTTTTGCAGCAGAGGAGTTGCATGATCTTATTGATGGGCATGGCAAATCAAACATATGGCTGTGTTCTGTAGTGTTTGTAGCCATTTCAGTGTGGATTTTAGATGACCCAAATAGACCATGTTGCAATAATCAATATGAGACATAAAGGAGAGTGCCGAAGAATGGAATGAATCATGATCAAAGTAGCTCTGAACTGAGCGGCGTTGTCAGAGTATAAAATATTCTATCTTGCAGAGGGAAGTCACTTATAGCAGAAAAGAGAGAAAAGAGAAAAGGATGACCCCAAGATATCAGAAAGGGTCAACTGGACTAATTTTGGTATTGAATAGATAAAGGTCAGAAGACAGGACTGATGGCCACTAAGCCAACAGGCGAAAGCTTTATCCAGATTCAGGATTAAGCAATATAACTAGCCACTGGGCAGCAGAATTAAGACACGCTTGCAAGTGAGAAATGTCTGGATTGTCTGAATCTGTGTAATAAAGTAGTGGAATATCATCACTATTGAAGTGAAAAGAAATGGCAAAGCTTTGAATTTAAAGTGACTAAAGGACAAAGAAAGTTGGGGAAAGGCTAGATCCTTGTGGTAGGCTCAGAACACTTCTGAATGTGCAAAAGCAAATTAAGTAGTGAAATTCCCCCCCCCCCCCCAAATCGTCGGAATATTCGTTATGTTTGATCCTATTTCAGAGCTTTGAAGTTGGCTGTGTTGATGCATATGTTAAGTCTAGTTTGGATTATAGTAATGTGCTATATTTAGGCACCCTTATTACCAGCTGTAAAGGTTCCAGTGAGTAACAAAATATTGCTGGATATCTGAACACAAAATTGCTTGTCATTCCATGTCAGTTCAACCAATGGTCTCCCACCTCACCATTTCAGAATAATAATCTACTAGAATGGAGACCAATATATAAGATGAAATTTCAGACTTTCTGACTGTATCTTCAATGGTTTTTGAGGTACTGACTTTTTATCCAACAGGGGTGTTGACACAGTTCGTGGCCAACTGAAAGTTTGGACACCTTTTTAGGTCCTAAAAATGCCATTTGTGTGTCCTATAACTATGACATTTGCACCACTTATTTGGAAACTGCAACCTTTCTTGAGCTGGGACACATGGTTTCTGAGAGATTGAATAAAATCCCATTTTTGACAATCTCGCATAACAAAATGCCACTTTCAGCAAACCACTGTGCTAAAGATATTAAAGAAAAAGCTTGTATATTTTATCTGTTAGTAGCACTGGCCAAAATGAGCAATATGTGTTAATTTTATGCAGCTGGAAGCTATTGTTTTCCTGCTATGCCTCACTGAAAATTCATACCCTGTCCACTTTTGAGGCAATTTTCATCATGTGGGACAGGTAGTACAAAAACGAGCTTTACATCATTTGAAAGTGCAAGAAAAATCCTGTAATTTGATGCCAGTTTCATTTTGCTTCTTTCAGGTTTTATGTGTTAATCTTATGAGCCAAAAGTCATCTCGTAGAACTATATACGCATCATGTGTAACTATAATGATTCTAGTATTGGTTGCTTAAATTAAGTGAACTTGTTGTTTTTTTTTTTTTTTTACAGTGTTTAGATACAATTTTATGATATCTAGTCATAATTTAGCTCTTTACAGCAGAAATGTTTTGTGATTTATATTTTAAAAGTTCTCTCCAAGACCATTTTTTGCACAAAAGTTCCAAAATTATTTTGTCCAAATTACACAGATCTGTAGGTCTTATCTACAGGCTTTCAATAACTTCTAAATAATTGCCAGGTTAACTATTTAAAGTTTTGAAATGAAACCCAAACAGACTCCATGGGTAAAGAAATTTACTAGTATCTTTGGATTTGGTTTGGCAAATAGGTCAAGTCATCAAAATTCCTATCCAATGAGAACTTGACAAATATAAAATTCTGACCAATGCGAATAACTGGATACAGGTTGCATGATTACATTTCGGTTGGACTCCATATTGACTTTGTTCAACAGTTTGTTATACAATATTTTAGAGATCAGTGCTCTAAAGTTGCTTGACTCTGATCTCTAGGCAATTTCTTAACAAATTCAGTGTGATTGTTTTTAAAAATCTTTGGATCTGTAGTGACAGTATGGCTGAGAAATTAGGATCTTGCTCTGTTGGAATTCATTGTGAGGACAGTTGTCACCAGAAAACAGTTTTGGAGGCCGTATCTTGCTAAAGATGTAAAAACACTGGAAGCGGTGCAAAGAAAAGCTACAAAAATGGTATGGGATTTACATTGCAAACCATACGAGGAGAGACTTGCCGACGTGTTCATATATACCTTGGAGGAAAGGAGAAACGGGGGTGACATGACACAGATGTTCAAATATTTGAAAGGTATTAATCCGCAAAAAAACCTTTTCCGGAGACGGGAAGGTGGTAGAACTAGAGGACATGAATTGAGGTTGAAGGGGGGCAGACTCAGGAGTAATGTCAGGAAGTATTTTTTCATGGAAAGGATCGCTACGTGGAATGCCCTCCTGTGGGAGGTGGTGGAGATGCATACGGTAATGGAATTCAAACATGCGTGGGATAAACACAAAGGAATCCAGTTAAGAAGGAATGGATCTACGGAATCGTAGCGGAGATTGGGTGGTGACGCTGGTAATTGGTGAGTAAAATCAGTGCTGGCCGGACTTCTACGGTCTGCGCCCTGATCATGACTGAATAGATAGGGATGGGCTAGAGTGTAAATTTTAAGGGGCTTCGACGTTAGCTTCAGAACTTTTAGTATAGGAACAGTGTTGGACAGACTTTTATGGTCTGTGCCCTGAGAAAGGCAGGGACAAATCAAACTCAGGTATACATACAGTGGGGGAAATAAGTATTTGATCCCTTGCTGATTTTGTAAGTTTGCCCACTGACAAAGACATGAGCAGCCCATAATTGAAGGGTAGGTTATTGGTAACAGTGAGAGATAGCACATCACAAATTAAATCCGGAAAATCACATTGTGGAAAGTATATGAATTTATTTGCATTCTGCAGAGGGAAATAAGTATTTGATCCCTCTGGCAAACAAGACCTAATACTTGGTGGCAAAACCCTTGTTGGCAAGCACAGCGGTCAGACGTCTTCTCTAGTTGATGATGAGGTTTGCACACATGTCAGGAGGAATTTTGGTCCACTCCTCTTTGCAGATCATCTCTAAATCATTAAGAGTTCTGGGCTGTCGCTTGGCAACTCGCAGCTTCAGCTCCCTCCATAAGTTTTCAATGGGATTAAGGTCTGGTGACTGGCTAGGCCACTCCATGACCCTAATGTGCTTCTTCCTGAGCCACTCCTTTGTTGCCTTGGCTGTATGTTTTGGGTCATTGTCGTGCTGGAAGACCCAGCCACGACCCATTTTTAAGGCCCTGGCGGAGGGAAGGAGGTTGTCACTCAGAATTGTACGGTACATGGCCCCATCCATTCTCCCATTGATGCGGTGAAGTAGTCCTGTGCCCTTAGCAGAGAAACACCCCCAAAACATAACATTTCCACCTCCATGCTTGACAGTGGGGACGATGTTCTTTGGGTCATAGGCAGCATTTCTCTTCCTCCAAACACGGCGAGTTGAGTTCATGCCAAAGAGCTCAATTTTTGTCTCATCTGACCACAGCACCTTCTCCCAATCACTCTCGGCATCATCCAGGTGTTCACTGGCAAACTTCAGACGGGCCGTCACATGTGCCTTCCGGAGCAGGGGGACCTTGCGGGCACTGCAGGATTGCAATCCGTTATGTCGTAATGTGTTACCAATGGTTTTCGTGGTGACAGTGGTCCCAGCTGCCTTGAGATCATTGACAAGTTCCCCCCTTGTAGTTGTAGGCTGATTTCTAACCTTCCTCATGATCAAGGATACCCCACGAGGTGAGATTTTGCGTGGAGCCCCAGATCTTTGTCGATTGACAGTCATTTTGTACTTCTTCCATTTTCTTACTATGGCACCAACAGTTGTCTCCTTCTCGCCCAGCGTCTTACTGATGGTTTTGTAGCCCATTCCAGCCTTGTGCAGGTGTATGATCTTGTCCCTGACATCCTTAGACAGCTCCTTGCTCTTGGCCATTTTGTAGAGGTTAGAGTCTGACTGATTCACTGAGTCTGTGGACAGGTGTCTTTCATACAGGTGACCATTGCCGACAGCTGTCTGTCATGCAGGTAACGAGTTGATTTGGAGCATCTACCTGGTCTGTAGGGGCCAGATCTCTTACTGGTTGGTGGGGGATCAAATACTTATTTCCCTCTGCAGAATGCAAATAAATTCATATACTTTCCACAATGTGATTTTCCGGATTTAATTTGTGATGTGCTATCTCTCACTGTTACCAATAACCTACCCTTCAATTATGGGCTGCTCATGTCTTTGTCAGTGGGCAAACTTACAAAATCAGCAAGGGATCAAATACTTATTTCCCCCACTGTATAAAGTATCACATACCATGTAAAATGAGTTTATCTTGTTGGGCAGACTAGGTGGACCGTTAGGTCTTTGTCTGTCATCATTTACTATGTTACTATGTAAAACTTACTGCAGGAAGGCTGCTTTGTTGAAATCTGTCATTTTTAACTGAGAATGAGAAGGATCTGTTTGCAAGAATTGGTGGAATAGAACATTGTTTCCCAAGACTTGTCCTGGAGTACCCCTTGCTAGTCAGGTTTTCAGAATATCCACAATAAATGTGCATGAACTTGATTTTGCATGCACTGCCTCCATGCCTCCATTATATGCAAATCTTTCATGCATATTCATTGTGGATATCCTGAACACCTGACTGGCAAGGGGTACTCCAGGATCTAACTTGGGGAAACAGTGGACTAGAAGAAAGCAGATGCTACATTATGCTACTTTCAATAAAAAGTTTACTTGGACAAATATGAATTCGGGCAGAATTCATGTGCCGATCCATTTTCAGTTCATGCTATTGTAGTAAAGGGTGTTCCGAGAGCAGTATCCATGGAACTTGCCAGGAATTTGTGTGTTACAGCAAAATATGTCAACAAGAAATTAAACCTTGCCGGAAACTTTGTCCCAAGTGTTTAACATCAGCTTCTGCAGCAAGTTCTATGGATGCCAGTGGTGCTGTGTCAGAATATGAAGAAGAAACTTTGAGTAAATTTGAAGAGACTGATATATCAAACTGCTCTTGGATGCAGTCCAATGAAACCTGGAAAAGTAAGCAGAAGAGATGTTTGTAACTAAAAACTTGAGCGAACAAGAAACTTTGAAGACAAAATTTGCTTACGCACTGGAAGTTGAAATAGAGGATCTACAACCAGAGTCAGTATGAAACTGCACAAATTGTTCTGATTGGATGAAATAATTAAAAATATGAAGGATACAGTTGCTAGATCTCTAAAAACAGGAAGATTCAGATACTAACAATGGTACCTTCAAGCTGGACAATAGAGCAAACTTCTGAAGAATTTGGAGTTTTGAAACATAGTTAAAGAGCTCAAAAGTTATGGAAAACTACGGGTTTCATAGCTGAGCCAAAGAATTGTCATCTGAAGTAATGCACTAAGGTGGCTGCAATTCACAGAACTTAGAAATTTATTTTATTTTTTTTATTTATTTTATATTTGTACCCCGCGCTTTCCCACTCATGGCAGGCTCAATGTGGCTTACATAGGGCAATGGAGGGTTAAGTGACTTGCCCAGAGTCACAAGGAGCTGCCTGTGCCTGAAGTGGGAATCGAACTCAGTGCCTCAGGACCAAAGTCCACCACCCTATAACCACTAGACCACTCCTCCACTCCAATCTTGTACATTCCATTTACCTTCTGTTTTTTTGTATAGTTCATGAAGATTCGTTAGAAGCATCCTTTTTTGCTTGTGGATGCGCTCGCTATTGAACTTAGAGACAAGTCTTTCCAGGGCAGGTTTGGAAAATATCATCCTCATAAAGTTCAGCCACTTTATGGATAAAAAGCTGATAATTCAAACCATCGAAAATAGAAGTCTGAAATTTTTAGCTTGCAGTGTTTCATCTTATATATTGATCTCCATTCTGGTAGGTTATTGATTTCTGAAATGGTGAGGTGGGGAAGTTTCCATATTTTGGTTGAATTGACATGGAATGGACCCCATTTAACGAAAGAGCGGGGTATAAATGCTATCCTTTATAATAATTCTCACCTCCAACAGGATGTGCCTGGGACCGTGCCTGCCGGAAGTGGTCTGCTAGGCAGGCACGCACTGACGTCAGTGACAGACAATTTGGCAAAGCAAAACAATCTGAGTACTGGCCATTAGGACACAGGGTTGATAGGAGAGTTTTAAAAGACTGAACCAACTGAAAGTATTAAATGGGGGGAGGGGGGAGTTGTGAACGACTGAAAGACATGCAAATTTGGGAAAGGAAAACAATCTGAATGCTGGCCATTAGGACACAGGGTAGATAGGAGAGTTTTAAAAGACTGAAGGAAATAAAAGTGTTGGGGGGGGAAGGGGGGGGGGGTGGCAAGTTCTGAATGAAAAAGAAATGAAAATTAACCAGAGCAACACAATCTGAATGCCGGGCATTTGGACACAGGGTAGATAGGACACTTAAAAAAAAAAAAATGAAGGACGTGAAAGTGTTACATCTTGGGGGAGGGGTGAGGAGGAAAGCGGTGGGGTATCCGGATACTGGGCGTTAGGCCACGGGGGTACATAGACTTTTGAAAGCCTTAAGGAACCCAAAGTGTGGGAAGGAGGAGGAAAAGGAGGGGAGGGAACGGGGTGAGGGGCATTAGGAACAGGGGAGGGGGCCCTGCCACACAATCTTATTCTCACACACACACTGTCACACAGTCTCACTCTGTCACACACCCGCACATTCACTCTGGCTCTCTCTCTCAAACATACACACTCCCAGGAAAACCTTGCTAGCGCCCGTTTCATTCGTTCCAGAAACGGGCCTTTTTTACTAGTAAATAAAATAAATACTGAATAGTCTATTCAGCAGAAAATTGAGTTAAAAATCTTAACTCTGGTTCTCAAAATCTTACATGGAAGGGTGCTATCTTCTCATTGCTTGTTTAGTACAGTATCCCAGTAGGGTTTTGAAATCCTTTTTTGAAAATTCCAGGTGGGATTGAGCTTTTTTTTACATATAGGCCCTGCAATCTGGAGTTTAAATTGTTCAAGGTCTTGCATTCTTTTGGAAATCATGTAAATCTTTCACCCGTACCCACCCATCCCCACAACTAATCACCATCACCTACCTGTACCCATAAAGGTCAACTTGCAGTCCTCCTTTCATCCTGACCCCCAACAGTCTCCCATGTTTTTGTTTTTTGGCAGTATTCATTTAGCCAGTGAGTGTTCTATGCCTTGGTCTGGTGTTCGGCTGTCTCTGGGCATTCCAAGCTTCATTCTGTTGTTCTTTGGAGAGAGTGGCAGATACTTGGAATGCCCTCCCGCAGGAGGTGGTGGAGATGAAAACGGTAAAGGAATTCAAACATGCGTGGGATAAACATAAAGGAATCCTGTTCAGAAGGAATGGATCCTCAGAAGCTTAGCTGAGATTGGGAGGCGGGGCTGGTGTTTGGGAGGCGGGGCTAGTGCTGGGCAAGACTTCTACGGTCTGTGCCCTGAAAATGGCAGATACAAATCAAGGTAAGGTAGCACATATGAGTTTATCTTGTTGGGCAGACTGGATGGACCATGCAGGTCTTTTTCTGCCGTCATCTACTATGTTATGTTAGTGCATTCCAAGCCTCATTCTGGTGTCACGAGAGATTTTTGACTCTACTCCCGCATCAGCTGCTTCCATTCTTGTGGGAATCCCACTGGTTTCCCGTGACTCACAGTCCTGTGCAGCTCTGTAGTTGAATTTAAAATGACTAATGATCAATTTGATTTGTATTAATTATATTTTATGTATTACTAAATTAAGTTGTAAACCACGTTGTAGCTTTCTTGGGTTAGACAGTTTTATAAGACTGAGGAATAAAATATTGACCTTACACTTTCAGCCACTCAAATACATTTTTTGTAGCAGAATGAATTTTGATTGAAATTAATTTTTTAAAAGATTTATGATTTTAAATCATCGGGAAGATTCAGCACTAATGAGAGAAACCTGTGAAAGAGAATCTGCTCATACATGATGAGAATTCAAGTAATACACAGCCCAGTGAAAAGTTATGGCCTGGGAAGAGGGGCAGCCTTTAAGGGAAAATTAAAATAGAATAAATATTTACTAAGGTGAACATTCTGTATTTTTAGACATGTTCTCTTTGGTATTTTCAAAGCAGGAGCAAATCTTACAAGGTCTAGTTACTCAAGGGAAACAGCATTACGTTTCCTTGCACAGTTTGCATTTTTGCGCATAGCTGTCTTATCCATAGACCAAGGAACTTTATTAACATATTCTCAAATGTCTCTCCTTATAGCCTGCTGCCATGGTAAGCTTTCCCTTTTGCCACTACCAAAAATGGCACTTTAAAGGACAAATCGTTTACTAATGCAGGTTGAAGGCGTTCAAATGCTGGACCCCCACTGCCACTGAATAGCTCTTACACTTTAATTTCTATGTTTTAAAGGCCAAGCCATAAGCTAAAAGAAATCTGGATTGGCCGTAAGAACTGATCCTTGACTCAAGATATCTATTTGTTTATGAACATTTATACCCCACTTTTTTCCACATGAAGCAGACTCAAAGTGGCTTACAATGCACAGGTGAATCAATTACAATTACATTAGATAGGGGAGAAGGAACAGGGTAAGAAGGAAAATGGAAAGGGAAGAGAGACCAAGATGGACGGTGGTAATCCAGATGCTGAGATGGACCACAGAGGCTCTCCCCCTTTAGCAATCTCACCAGGTTGGCACACCAAGGCTGTGTTGGCCAGTCTGGAGCCACCAAGACTACCAAATGTTAGTCACTGGCAATCTTGTCCTGGTGATGGAGGAAACATTTACAGAGGACTTCCCAGAGGCACAGCTTCAACAAGACTACTTTCTCTTTGTTGGCTGAAGAAGCAATCAGCCTTTGTTTACATGGGGCACCATCAAATCAAATAACTGTCCCCCTCCCCCATGGGCCAACTGTCATCTGAGGCTTCAGCTCCAGGCTTCCATGCACCTGGATTTGGGGCATTCCAGCTAAGGAAATCTGCCTGCACCTTTAAGTCCTAATACGTGGTCTGTGGACAGTACTATTAAAATGGTTCTGTGCCCAGCTGCACATCAAAGCTACTTCTGTGCCTTCCCCACCACCCTGGGCACAGTCCCCCTTGCTTGTTGTCCAATGGAGTCCATTATATCTGTTTGCTAATAAAGACTTTTACTGATCTACCTCTGGAGTCCTTTTTGGTTGGATTGCCTTACGTCCCTTCTCTGCTCCGTTGGACAGCACTTCTTCCGTAGGGAGTCCTTCCTTGTTTGTCAGGTGTCCCCCTTGCTTGTTGACATAAGCCACCTCCATCTGCTCGCCATAACAGAAACCTGGCTCTGCCCTGATGACTCTGCTTCAGTCGCAGCCCTCTGCCATGGCGGTTATCTTTTTTCACATACTCCTCACCCTGCTGGTTGCGGGGGAGGTGTTGGACTACTTCTCTCTCCCTCCTCCAGATTTCAACCCCTTCTTCCACCTCAATCTCACTGTTTCTCCTCCTTTGAAGTCCACTCTATCCGCCTTTTCTCTCCTCTGCCTCTTCGAATAGCGGTCATTTATCGTCCCCCTGATAAGTCCCTTTCATCCTTTCTCAGTGACTGGCTTGCCTTCTTCCATGATCCTTCCTCCCCCTCTCTCATCCTTGGTGACTTTAATATTCCTGCTAATGATCCTTCCAACTCTTATATTTCCAAGTTACTCGCTTTAACATCCTGCTTTAATCTCCAACTATGCGCCATCTCCCCCACTCATCAAAATGGTCACTGTCTTGATCTCATCTTCTCCTCCAACTGTTCACCTTCTAGTTTCCTTGCCTCTGATCGTCCCCTCTCTGATCACCATCTTATAACTTTCACACTTAAATCTTCTTCCTCCCAGTCCCGTCCTACCTTATCTAATTTATCTAGGAATCTTCATGATATTGACCTTTCATCTCTATCCTCCCATGTTTCAAACATCCTCTCTACTGTGGCACCATCCACGTCTGTCAACGAGGCTGTTTCTTCTTACAACAATACTCTATCCTCTGCCTTAGACACTCTTGCACCTTTGATGACCCGCCCTATAAGGCGTACAAAACCCCAACCTTGGCTGACTTCTAATATCTGCTACCTACGTTCCTGTACCTGCTCCGCCGAACGCCTCTGGCGGAAATCTTGGGCCCTTGCTGATTTCTTACACTTTAAGTTCATGCTGACCTCCTTCCAATCTGCTCTTTTACGCGCCAAACAGGATTATTATATCCAACTGACCAACTCTCTTGGCTCTAACCCTCGACTTCTCTTCATCACATTGAACGCTCTCTTCTCAAGGTGCCCCCTCCCCCAACTGCCCCTTCATTATCTCCTCAGACCCTTGCTGAATTCTTTCACGACAAGGTTCAAAAGATAAACCTTGAATTCTCTACCTCGCCACCTCTCCCTCCTCTAGTCCGTTCCCCTCTCTCTCCTTCCCCTCATTCCTTTTCCTCCTTTCCTGAAGTTACTATAGAGGAAACTACACTTCTCCTTTTTTCCCAAAATGTACCACCTGTTCCTCTGATCCCATTCCCACCCACCTTCTTAATGCCATCTCACCTGCTCTTATTCTTTTATCTGTCACATTCTCAACCTCTCACTTTCCACTGCAACTGTCCCTACTGCCTTTAAACATGCTATGGTCACACCTCTCCTTAAGAAGCCTTCACTCGACCCTACTTGTCCCTCTAATTACTGACCCATCTCCCTCCTTCCTTTTCTCTCCAGATTACTTGAGCGTGCTGTTCACCGCAGCTGCTTTGATTTTTCTCTCTTCACATGCTATTCTTGACCCACTACAATCTGGTTTTCGCCCTCTCCACTCAACCGAAACTGCGCTTACTAAAGTCTCCAATGACCTATTACTGGCTAAATCCAGAGGTCAATATTCCATCCTCATTCTTCTTGATCTTTCCGCTGCTTTTTACACTGTTGATCACAGCATACTTCTAGATACCCTGTCCTCACTTGGATTCCAGGGCTCTGTCCTGTCCTGGTTCTCTTCCTACCTCTCCCTCCGCACCTTTAGTGTTCATTCTGGTGGATCCTCTTCTACTTCTATCCCTCTGCCTGTCGGCGTACCTCAGGGTTCTGTTCTTGGTCCCCTCCTCTTTTCTATCTACACTTATTCCCTTGGTTCATTAATCTCATCCCATGGCTTTTCCTACCATCTCTATGCTGATGACTCCCAAATCTACCTTTCTACCCCTGATATCTCACCTTGCATCCAAACCAAAGTTTCAGCGTGCTTGTCTGACATTGCTGTCTGGATGTCTCAACGCCACCTGAAATTAAACATGACCATGACCCCAAACCCACCTCCCCACTCCCCCCCCCCCTTTTCTATTTCTGTTGATGGCTCTCTCATTCTCCCTGTCTCCTCAGCTCGAAACCTTGGGGTCATCTTTGACTCTTCTCTCTCCTTCTCATATCCAGCAGATCGCCAAGACCTATCGTTTCTTTCTTTACAACATCTGGAAAATCCGCCCCTTTCCGAGCACTCTACCAAAACCCTTGTCCACACCCTTGTCACCTCTCGTTTAGACTACTGCAATCTGCTTCTTGCTGGCCTCCCACTTAGTCACCTCTGCCCTCTCCAGTCGGTTCAAAACTCTGCTGCCCGTCTCGTCTTCCGCCAGGGTCACTTTACTCATACTACCCCTCTCCTCAAGTCGCTTCACTGGCTTCCTATCCGTTTTCGCATCCTGTTCAAACTTCTTCTACTAACCTATAAATGTACTCACTCTGCTGCTCCCCAGTATCTCTCCATACTCGTCCTTCCCTACACCCCTTCCCGTGCACTCCGCTCCATGGATAAATCCTTATCATCTGTTCCCTTCTCCACTACTGCCAACTCCAGACTTCGCGCCTTCTGTCTCGCTGCACCCTACGCCTGGAATAAACTTCCTGAGCCCCTACGTCTTGCCCCATCCTTGGCCACCTTTAAATCTAGACTGAAAGCCCACCTCTTTAACATTGCTTTTGACGCGTAACCACTTGTAACCACTCGCCTCCACCTACCCTCCTCTCCTCCTTCCTGTACACATTTGATTTGATTTGCTTACTTTATTTTTTGTCTATTAGATTGTAAGCTCTTTGAGCAGGGACTGTCTTTATTCTATGTTTGTGCAGCGCTGCGTACGCCTTGTAGCGCTATAGAAATGCTAAATAGTAGTAGTAGTGTTGTCTGACACAATGTGCATAGTCGCCGTTTCCACCAATAGCAGAAACCCCTACAGTACCAGACAAACTGCTCTGACTTCCAGTCTGTTGATAAATCAGATTCTTCCTGGCCTGTCTATCACCCTTGTATCACCTGTACTTGGCAGTGCACCCCCCCCCCCCCCCAACCAGTGAAGCTGATCTCTGTGGTAACCACTATTCGGTTGGGGATTGCCAAACTATTCCTTCAAGGAAATGCACTGCTGCCCCCTCCGCCATTCCATTTCCCTTCAAACAACTGGTTACAATGGAGGACAAAGATCGTAGTCTAGCAAGTGGGAAGACCATCTGGACAGCAGTGACTTCTGAAGGGGTTTTGTGTGCGCTGTCGCCCAGGGAACCAACTCCAAACTTGCCACCATGGAGCTCAGTAGTTGAAAGTAATCCTAAGCGTTCAATGCCCCCCCCCCCCCCCCCCCCCCCCCCGGGCACAGAACCTCTGAAACGTTTTCTGCAATCTGCCAAACCTTTCCCTGTTGAAATATGCCTTGCCTGTTTTTTGTGTTGGTTAATGCTCTGAGGTACCAGAAAATGAGAGGGAGAGAACCTGCTTTTGGTATAGTTTACCATGCAGCCTAGTTTTTCCAGATCTGTTTGTTCTTGTCCTTCCCAGATTCTTGTTTCATGTCTGGCCAGACCAGCCAGTCATCTGGTAGGGGTGTCCCCAGATTCATTCTCTCCATGATGACCATAACTTTCGAAAAGATCCCTAAACTGAACCTAAGTATTCGGAACTGAAGGTGCTTGATTGGAATGTGTAGGTAGGCTTCTGAGAGATCAAGGGACAAAAGGAATTCTCTTCACTAAACCTTGGTCTCCATGTGAAACCTTGGGTATTCAGAGCTATATTGATTCTGGGAGATCTAGGATTGGGTGAAATGCCCCTCAAGAAATACATTGGATAGCAACCTCTGCCTTGCTCCTCTGGAGGAAGTAGTACAGTGGCTCTTAGATGATGCAGATGGGCCAAGGTCTCAATCACAGCAATCCTCTTGACAGAACTGCAGTACATAACAGAGCTGAACCAATTGAGCACCTGTTGATCTGAGGTGATGTGGGCCTAAAAATCCTTATTGTCCTCCTCTTCCAGAATGTTGGTAAGTAGAACTGGTTCAGGTATTGCGGAACATAGTAGATGACGGCAGAAAAAGACCTGCACGATCCATCCAGTCTGCCCAACAAGATGAACTCGTGTATACCTTACCTTGATTTGTACCTATCTTTTTCAGGGCACAGACCGTTTAAGTCTGCCCCGCCTCCCACCACCGGCTCTGGCACAGACCGTATAAGTCTGCCCAGCACTATTCCCTGCCTCCCAACCACCAGTCCCGCCTCCCACCACTGGATCTGGCACAGACCGTATAAGTCTGCCCACCACTAAGACAGACTTCCTGAAGTGTTCCTGGGAGGCAGAAGAGAGGCTGATTTGCTTTAGCAAAAACATGTCCAGTCTTGGGGCTGGGATTTGGACACTGTTTTTGTTGAGGAGGCTAGCACACTGTCTTCTGGGAGTTTCTGATTTTAGCCTTGCCCAAGTCACTGACCACTTGTTGATCTTCCCCAAACAAGAGCTCGTCCCAAAATGGAAGCCTACAGACACACCTTAGAAGCTGTCGTCCAACCAGTGGGTAGCTAAAGCCATCTTTGTGCCTCCACTATGGAGGCCATTCATCGGGCCTGTTTGCACACTGGATTATATGCCTCATCTGCCATTCAAGCAGCTACACACTTCACATGTGCTGACCCAGATGAGTGGAAACTCATGTATCCAACATAGAGCCCAGCCCATGTAAATTGCCATTTGGACCCAAAAAAACAAGCAGGCAGACGATCCGCAAAATCCAACATGCAAACTAAAAAGAGCAGATCAGTCAATGATATGGTTCAAGACTTTATTCTAAAATCACAGCTGGACACAGACTGTTTCTCGCCCACTAGGGCTGCCTCAGGGGCTCTATAATAATAACAATAAGAGCTAATTAAATTAAAAACTCATAACAATGTAATGTATAAAAAACTATATCAAAAGAATAGTAATATATGGAAGGAAGGAGACAAATTACAATACAATGTAAGCAGACATAGAAAATGATTATACTTAAAATAAAAAAAAAAATTAAAAAAAAAACCTAGTAAATATTATAGACAGCACAACATATCTTACAAATCAAATCAAAACAGTGACCAGCTAAAAGGACTTGGATGGCATGTTGACAAGTCTTATATTGCAGTACAATGACAGTAGATATCGTAAATGTTTATATACATAATTAGAACATGTATAGCAATAAATAATGATAACCAAACATCTCTTATAAATAAAATCAAAAGAAAACTTGGATGGCATGCTGGCAAGCCTTATATTGCAGCACGACAGCAGACATAGAAAATGATTATACTCCAAGAGTGACGTGCTAATGTACATCATTGGAACATGTATAGCAATAATAACCAAACATATCTTATAAAATCAAAACGAATCTTGTAAATAAAATCGAAACAGAACAGTAGACAAAGGAAAAGGACTGAAGAAAACTTGGATGGCATGCTGACAAACCTTATATTGCAGGAAAAAACAAACAAAAAAACGGATCGTATCCTCAATGCATAATAAATAAATAGTAACAAAAACAGAACGAAATCTATTAACAGCCAAATGCTAGAACAAGCTGCATCTGTTTAAACTACAGGTCTGATAATGTAAGAAACAATCACTCGCTGAAATTCAAACCAGGCTCGAAAACGAAGTAAAAAAACCAGTGAAATGCCTTCTTCTAGGACAAGCTCAATATACAAGAAACAAATACAAAAAATTAAACTCCAATGTAAAAACATTAAATCTACAAAAATATTGTTTTTCCCAATTACTTACTTTGCTCTGTGGACAGGCAGCATGTGAACGCTAGAAAAAACTGTCTACAGGGAATGGCGTCTTTTGTACTATGCCACGAGTCAGAGGTCACCGGAAATGCTAATCAGCTATATCGGAACAACTATTTAAAACCATTTAAACAACCATTTGTTATTTGATTCCAGATGTAATAAAACAAAATTACTTCCTCAATCACTTATTGCGCTCCGTAGACTAGCAGCATGTAAACCCTGAAAAATACCGATTTACTACTACTACTACTTTGCATTTCTATAGCTCTACTAGACGTACGCCATTTGGGAAGCTTGCCAGGTGCCCTTGGCCTGGATTAGCCGCTGTCGTGGACAGGATTCTGGGCTCGATGGACCCTTGGTCTCTTCCCAGTGTGGCATTACTTATGTACGTAGCGCTGTACACTTGAAAATGAAGAGACAGTCCCTGCTCGAACAAGGATATAAAGCTTGTCTGTGGAGATCACATGCTGTAATTCAAGTAAGACATGAGCTTTGGCAGTCAGAGATTATGGTGGAAGTCTGGTGAAAGTGATGACCTTGAGGGGTATAATCGAACGGTGCTGGTCAAATCGATGGCCGGCCATCTTCGGAGCCAACGCCGTAAGTGGGCGGAGCCAAGCGTATTTTTGAAATACGCTTGGCGCCGGCCAAATCGCTCGCCGGGTTTACAAGAGGATTGCCAGGTGTATATGAGATGGCCGGATTCGGTTTTCAGCCATAATGGAAACCGGGCCCGGCCATCTCGAACCCAGCGAAATGCAAGGCATTTGGGTGTGGGAGGAGCCAGCATTTGTAGTGCGCTGGCCCCCCTGACATTCCAGGACACCAACCGGGCACCCTAGGAGGCACTTTAAAAAAAAATTAAAAAAAACCAAAAATAGCTTCCAGGTGCATAGCACCCTTACCTTGTGTGCTGAGCCCCCCCCCAAATCCCCCCCAAAACCCACTCGCCACAACTCTACACCATTACCATAGCCCTAAGGGGTGAAGGGTTTTTTGGAGGGCTCTACATTAACCACCACAAGTGTAACGTGTAGGGGGGGGGTGGGCCTGGGTCCACCTGCCTGAAGTGCACTGCACCCACTAAAAACTGCTCCACGGACCTGCATACTGCTGTCAAGGAGCTGGGTATGACATTTCAGGCTGGCAACAAAATGTTTTTTTTTTTTTTTTGGGGTGGGGGTGGAAGGGGGTTGGTGACCACTGGGGGAGTAAGGGGAGGTGATCCCCGCTTCCCTCCGGTGGTCATCTGTTCAGTTGGGGCACATTTTCCAGACTTGGTCCTAAAAATAAATGGACCAAGTCCG
Organism: Microcaecilia unicolor; assembly: GCF_901765095.1. Taxonomy (NCBI): domain Eukaryota; kingdom Metazoa; phylum Chordata; class Amphibia; order Gymnophiona; family Siphonopidae; genus Microcaecilia; species Microcaecilia unicolor. Next base: position 20,737 of record NW_021963333.1, on the reverse strand, counting down.
GCCAGCGAAATGCTCGTTCGAGCCGGCCTCTTTTACAGGAAGATTACAGGAAGTGGACACCGGAAGCGCTAATCAGCTGTATCGGAACAGCTATTTGTGCAAACATCTGATTCAAAATAAAACGAACCAAAATAACAAAAGAAATAAATAATAAAACAGTAATTACTGAAATGAAAAATAAAAAATAGCAATGAAGAGCCAAAGTGTCTCAATAAAATAAATAAATAACACTCCCCTGACTACCAGGGTAAAAAATAAAAAGTCAAAGTAGAAGTGAAAGTAAAAATGAAAATACAAATGCCAAAGTCAAGATAAAATGAGCCAAAAAAACCCAACCCCCCCCCCCCCCCCCATAGTTACTAAAATAAAAATGAAAAGCCATCGTGTGTAAAAAAAAAAAAAAAAAAAAAACAAACAAAAAAAAAAAAACCCCAAACCAAAACATAACCCTCCCCCGACTACCAGGGTAAAAATAAAAAGTCAAATGAAAGTGAAAGTAAAAAATGAGAATAAAAATCATATAGTCCCAATAATTACTTAAAACCGGTGCCAAACGCAATAAGAGTTTCAAATAAGAACACCCATGTACATATGAACTTTACTGTTTACATAAATCTAGCCAAAATATCAATTAAAAAAAAAAATCAAGCTTTGTTCTCTCCACAACAATTGTTGGTCAACAGCACCACCTCTCCAAGTCTTCTTGTGAACATACAGGGCACAAAAGCGAAAATCTTCAAATGTGTGCCCATGTTTACTAGCATGTTCAACCAATGGTTTATCCTGTACGTTTCTCTTAAGAGCACTTCTATGGTTTTTTTTTTATTACATTTGTACCCCGCATTTTCCCACTTCCTAGCAGGCGCAATGCGGCTTACATATTATATACAGGTACTTATTTGTACCTGGGCAATGGAGGGTTAAGTGACTTGCCCAGAGTCACAAGGAGCTGCCTGTGCCTGCAGTGGGAATCGAACCCAGTTCCCCAGGTTCAATAAGTCTAACATTTAGTTTTCTCTTGGTTTGCCCTATGGTTTTCACAAGGGCACAATGCCGCATAAACCTCATTTTCAGTTTTGCAATTAGAGAAATGCTTGAGATCAAACTTCTTCCCTGAAGATGGTATATAGAATGTCTGTGTTTTGTCATTCACCTTACACACAGAACATGAGCCACAAGGGTAATGTCCCATTGGTATATTCTTTACCAGTTGCATCGTATTCATCAGTGCAGATGGTACAAGCATGTCCCTAAGGTTTTTTTTTCTTGTTTGTATGCAATCATCAGGTCCTTTTTATTAAATGGACCCAACCCTTTTTCCTTTTATTATTGGAGGGCTGTAAGAGTGTAGATCTTGAGACTACAGATGCTCTATGGTAACCCTTTTCTATCGCACCCCTTGAATAGCCTTTATCTAGAAAATGTTGACACACATCACCTGATCTTAGTTGGTAAGTCCTCTCATCTTTGTATAACCGTTTCAAACGTAAGAACTGACTGTATGGAAGATTGTCCTTAAGTGGCCTGCTATGACAACTAGTGTAATTTAAGTTATTTACATCTGTTGGTTTCCAATATATATCTGTAACGAATTTATTATCTTTAATAGTGATATTAATGGTTAGAAAAGGTACCCATTGCTTACTATAATTGATTTGAAATTTCAGATTAGTATCTAGTGTGTTCAACCATTCATGAAATTCAGTAAGTTCACACTTTGTCCCATTCCAAACCAACAGGATATCATCTATGTACCTTTTCCAAAGTTCAATTCTATTAGAGAGGGCTGACGTATGGAGATACTTGTTTTCAAATTCACCTACATAAAGATTTGCCAAAGAGGGTGCGAAGGTAGCCCCCATAGCGCTGGTCACTGTTTTGGTTTGATTTTATTTATAAGATACTAGTAAAAAAGCCCCGTTTCTCATGCAAATGAAACGGGGGCTAGCAAGGTTTTCTTCAGAGTGTGCATGTGGGAGTGTGTGTGTCCCTGCCCTCTGCCCTCTCTCCCTTCCCCTGTGCTGTCTGTCCCCTCCCCCTCCCCCCTCAGAGTCCAGTCCTTCAGTGTTAAGTTTCCTGCTGTGCTGTGTTTGTGTTACAGAGAGAGTGAGGGCGTCTCTCTCCCCTCCCCCCTCTGAGTCCTTCACTGTTACAGAGAGAGGGATTTCGTGCTGTGCTGTTTTCCTTCACTCATGGGGAAACCAGATATCTCTGGTGCTTCACACTTCCGGCAGGAGTCTTCATTAGAACGTTGGTGGTGCCTTTTATATATAGAGATGTTGTGCTGTCTATAATATTTACTAGCTTATTATTTTTTAAGTATGATTATTTTTTAAGCATAATAATTTTCTGTCTGCTTACATTGTATTGTAATTTGTCTCCTTCCTTCATATATTGCTATTCTTTTGATATATTTTTGATGTGTTTTTTTTATACATTATGAGTGTTTTTAATTTAATTAGTTCTTATTGTTGTTATTTGTTGTTATAGAGCCCCTGATGCAGCCGTAGTGGGCGAAACACAGTCTCTGTCGGGCTGTGATTTTAGAATAAAGTCTTGAACCATATCATTGACCTGCTCTTAATTGCCATTTGGAACCATAGAGTTGACAATGCAAAGGCTTATATAAGCAGCACATCAGCCTTTGTCTTGCAACTCTTTCAAGGCTAGTATGCCATCTCAAGGGATTATGGTCTCTTTGCCACTTGCTACGGTGGTAACTAGACAAAACAGCTGCTCAAGCTAGTCTCCCTTCAGGATTATCTCTGATGTCTCCCATTCCACCTGGAGAAAGGCCTTGGGGCAGAGCTCTCAGCAGGGTGATTATCAGGTTATCCTGGCAGAGGATTTGAATTTGAGATATTTTCTCCTTTAATCTGTGCTCATTTGGACATTGTCTTCTGGTTCGTTGTTTGAGGTCGTTACAACTGCCTCGTCAGTAGTTTGTTGGCAAGTTGGATTGCACCATACCTTTATACTAGTGATGTCACTGGAAATTCCAGTGGCTCTGTCTCTGTCTACTGGTAGGGTGACATAACCCATCAGGCTGGGACTAGTCTAGCAGGACTTGAGGGAAGGAAATCAGCTAAGAAAGGGTAGAGTGCCATGGATTTAATATACCGCCTTTCTGTGGCACAACCAAAGCAATTACATATATTATAGGTACTTTCTCTGTCCCTGGTGAGCTCACACTCAGAGTATGTTATGTTTTTTGTTTTGTTTATTTTTCTTTTACCTTAGTTTTTCAGAAGTAGCTCAAGCAAAGTTTAAATTATTTCTTTCTCCCCAGAAGGCTTAAGTGGAGGAGTAGCCTAGTAGTTAGTGCAGCAGACTTTGATCCTGGGGAACTGGGTTCAGTTCCCACTGCAGGTGCTTGTGACTCTGGGCAAGTCACTTAACCTTCCATTGCCCCAGGAACAAATAAGTACCTGTATATACTATGTAAACCGCTTTGAATGTGGAGGAGTGGCCTAGTGGTTAGGGTGGTGGACTTTGGTCCTGGGGAACTGAGGAACTGAGTTCGATTCCCACTTCAGGCACAGGCAGCTCCTTGTGACTCTGGGCAAGTCACTTAACCCTCCATTGCCCCATGTAAGCCGCATTGAGCCTGCCATGAGTGGGAAAGCGCAGGGTACAAACGTAATAAAAATAAATAAATAAATTGCAGAAACCACAGAAAGGTGGTATATCAAGTCCCCTTTCTCTTAATATGTCTTGAATCTGAAGTATTGGAGTAAGTATTTTGCCAACAGTCACAAAAAATAGCAGTGGTATTTGAACGTTGTCTTCCTTGTTTCTCAGTCCACCATTCTAATCACTAGTCAGCTAATCCATACCAATTTAAAGGACCAGTAATGTGACCAAGTTCTATCCCTGGTTGATGAGGTAAAGTGCAGGGTATATAACCACACTTAGCACTAGGTGAATGACCAATTTGTCCAACACTGCCATTGAAGCAAATTTAAAAGGTAAGCAATAGGAAGGACCTCTAATTTAATTAGTAGGAAAATGTTTCTATGGCAAAGAATCTACATAAAATGCAGAGTAAAGTATAGATTAGGGAGGGAGAGTCCAGAGTTAAATATGTACAGAGGTATCAGTTTTATAGAGAAACTTTACAGTTCTAAAGCCTTGCTGCTTTTGCTATACAGTAAAACTGCCCAGCCCCAGCTAGATTTTGAGGGGCCATTAACACCTGAAAAAGCACATTTGGTGAGTTAAGTAAGGCAGTGTTACAGTAGTATAAATCAAATTTGCACTTTTAAAACGTCTAGAGAATAATTGCAGACAATTACCATTATCTGTTTTACTTCCTTCTCTGGGGTTAATTGGCTACGTTGATAAATGTAGGAAATTTTGGTAGATGCCTTTATGTAACATGCTTACAATCCAAAGTCTGTTTTTTTTTTGCTTTCAGGCTTCTAAGTATATTTCCTTAAAAGTATGTATTAAACTTCTAGCTATCATTTTGAAGCAAAAGGCTGATTTCTGGGGGAATACTTATGGATTTTTGGAGAAGTCTGGCCTGTTTTAACTAGTGCTTCTAAAACTCTGATCTTACTTGCTAAGAAAGTGATCTAGTGTGAAATAGAGAGCAGTTTATTTTTAACACTGGCAAGAGCAGCTTTCTTATATGGTTTTTACTCTGCAGATTGATTGCACACTGATCTCCATTTCATTAAACCTGCATCTGTTAGTTCACATGCTTCATATAAAGTTGCCAGTTGTTACTGGAAAACATTAGAAACACTAAAACCCCTTGCAAGCTTAACATTTAAAAAAAACTGTTTTCTTGCAGGGGAAAATCAGATGGAGGATGTGCTAGTTAACTCGGAAGTATTTACAGATAAGCCACGTCCAATACAGATAGTTCTTGCCCATGAAGATGACCATGACTTTGAGCTGGATGAAAAGGCCTTGGAGCAGGTTTTGTTACAGGAGCACATTCGAGATCTAAACATAGTTGTGGTTTCTGTGGCTGGAGCCTTCCGGAAAGGCAAATCATTTCTTCTGGACTTCATGCTTCGATATATGTACAGTAAGGTAAAGCAAGCTACAATGTTTTTACCTTATTCATGCAGTTTTGCATCTTTAGTATTCAAGAAAATGTTAAGTAAAGGTTCCAAACTCTTAAGAAAAGAGTTCTATTGATAAGTGCATGTTATAGAAATGGGTAATTCTGATAAGGTCACGTGTAATTGCCATCATACAATACTAGCGTATGTGGGCACTTACACCATGTAAACGACAGCAACTAAATTTTGCAGTTGCATGTGTAATTGACAGTGTTCTAGAAACTTAACATGTACGTGCCGGGCATGCCCATATCCCTCCCATGCTCCTTGGCAGTTGCCCACTATATAGATTTTCCATGCTACATTTCTAGAAATGCAACCAAGTGCATTTACAAACGTAACTACAAATTGGTTCAAATTAACATCAGTTACTGGCAATTATTAGTTTAGTGCCAATTAGCAGGTGTGTAATTGGCACTATTCTGTATGCTGCATGGAAATGTGCATGCAAGGTTATAGAGAGGCATATTTTCAAAGCACTTAGCCTTCCAATGTTCCATATGTTTCTATGGAACTTTGGAAGGCTAAATGCTTTGAAAATATGCCTCCGAGCGTGTAGGACAGTGTTTAGGAATACTTAGGCTCCTTATTTAAAAAAAAAAAAAGTTGGCTTGTCTTTTATTTATATCAAGTGTTTGTGTGCTGTTAGCAAAATTCAAAAAGCTTTCTTCAGGAGCAGGGAGACTATGCAGTGCTCACATTTGATGGAGTCTCAGGGTAGTGTTAAGCTATAGAGCTTTCTGGAATGTTCTGCTGAACATGTGTAGACGTTCTTATGCCATTGTTGTCACATTAGGCAATCAGTTCTATGTATATATTTGTTTTGTTTTCTGTAAAGTCTTTATCTTCCCTGAAGTGTAAATATTCTTTCCTTTACTAATCCAGAAAATTGCCTAGTTTGGTTTTGCTGCTTCATTTCCAGAATGTTTTTTAGTTTTGTTTTGTTTTTTTCCTTTGTGCATTGTATTGGTATTGATTTTTGAAATGTTATCTTCAAGCCTTTGGTTTGTGCTGTGGATGTTTTTCTTCCAGTATCCAAGAAACTGAAAAGCCAGTAGCTTCATGTCAGATACCAGAAAGCCTTGTCTGCTGCATAGGCATGATATCATTAGCTGTGACATGCCTAATAACATCTAGGTGGCGTCTTAACTGTCAAGCATATGGAGAGGCTCCTTGCCCCCTAATTTAATCCTTTCGTTTTTAAATTGCATCTCCCTTCTGCTCTAGCATATCTCAACTCTCTCTTTATTCCCTGTGTTCCAGCACGTTCCCTCAGTTCTTCCAACGCTAATCTACTCATGGTCCAGTTCCTCCCTGCCTTCTACTTAGCTGTTTCTCGTGAGACTAGCTTTGGCTACCTTGGTCGAACATCTGGAACTCTTCCTTCTTGCATCCGTATGGAACCTTTCTATTCAAAACACTACTCAAAACTCATCTTGTTCGTTCAGTCCTTTGGTTCTTCTACTCCTTGACATTGTCTCCCCTCCCTCTTGTCTCCTTCCCTGATTACCATATTTAAAAAAATTGTTAACCGCATGGCCTCCTTTATGGACTCCTTGCGGTATATGTATGTTAAATTTGATAAAAACACCCTAGTTGCACAGCAAATCAGTGCAATGAACAATACATAGTAGTCGTACAATAAAATGAAATGGAACGCCATTAAAATATAGGACAAAGATTCATAACCACTCAAAGCAAACCATTCACAACCTTAGAGAGTCTGCCTGTCCAGGTCCATAAGCATCGGTAGTATTCACCTCCAAGGGCTCTCAAGCTACATTGGTTGAGGGTGATTCCTCTGCATTGAGGAAGCATCATTCTACTTCACACTTGAGCATATGGAGGAAAAGTATTTTGTTCAAGTCTCGCCCAGTGCAATTGCACTCTGCTCCATTAGTATGGGCATCAAACAAAGGTCAGAAAGCTTTGGTGGTGATCCTTGTTGGTGCACTATGCTAAGAGCATGGGATTTTGCAGTTGGCCCATAGAGAGGACTGCCCATCATTGACTGGGGGGTTCTATTATGTTTTGAGGACCCAGGTCACAACCATCAGTACAACTCAGGTGACTCGGGGAGATGTCTTCTGTTTTGCTCTCTTTGTGCCTCTAGTATTGGCATTATGTAAAAGAGGCATTGGCTATGAGGCTTCAAAAGTGCTGAATCAGTTTTGCAAACAGTGTAGGGGCTGCATCATGATCCTGGAGGCATGGCATCCATAATGCCCTGCAGTGGCAGAACAAAGTAAATCCATTCTGGCTGATTGTGGGGAAATGGGGCGGGGGGGGGGGGGGGCATTTTGCTTGTCTTCTCTGCAGTGAGCTTACTGCCGCTGAAATATTGGGGATCCTGAAGAGACTGTGCTGAAGTCCAATATACATTATGATGGGACATATGTCCAAGATTACAGATGAATCGCATAAAAAGGACCATCTAAGTTCATTAGTCAGTGCAGGGCTAATATTTGCTATCCAAATTTCAAAATCAGGCCCAGGCACAAACAACTTCATCACTGTAGTAAACATGTAACATATACTAATTATGTGGTATCACAGGATCTTCAGAGTTAGCTTCATCTGTACTGCTTAGCAAACTTCCATCAGGCAGTAAAGTGCAAATCGTCATTGATCCATTGATTCACTATGGGCTTTAATTATCACCAATGCTCAACCTTCATATACTTGCACATAACTCTTATTGAATGTCTAAAGATTTTTTTCAAAAAAATTTTTACTTAACTGGTAGCAGCTTTCAGTATAAAAGGAACCTCAACCAACATGGTGAAGTTTCAGATCTTCATCAGGGAAGAGGTTCAAGATTTGGTGAATGCTTCATTCTCCCCTGTAGTCCAATTGACAGAGGATTAAGCAGTTTATAAATTTTATTAAATAATATAAAATGCATAAATATCCTTACTGCAACAAGGAAACAGCAGGGCAAGCGATCCACAAGATCCAATACATCAGTATGAAAGAAGCAGATCACACAGGAAAAGGTCCTTTGAGAAATACTTAATTCATGTGAGGTCTTTATTTAAGAAAAAAAAAAAGCCAGCTGCTGGCCGTGTTTCATCCATGCAAGGGCTGCGTCAGGGACTAAAGTAACTGACAACAAATAAAATATATTATTTAGTATTGGTAAATAGTACCAAATTTCTAATACTGTAATGTCATTCCAAATAAATGACATAAAATAAATTAATGCACACAATAATATACACACAATAATAAAGTGTGTATGTGTATATGTTTGTATTATATGTACAGTATACAGTCTCGGTTAACTGACAGGGTTACTTGAAGTAATCAGTTACAGTCCTCTGTACACTCTTGGGTCTGTGAGTTCCATAGACTACGTCTGCCAGATGGTAAAAATTGTCATAGCACTGACATCCAGTGGCCTCCAGATAGGCCTGCACGATGTTGACTCTCCAGCGCTCTTGCAAAAGTGACAGGAGGAGGTTGTTGAATTTCGTCAGCATGTGCCTCGCTGCTCCATTTCTTCATCTGTTCCATCATTAGCCGTTGTTGCCTGTGTGTAGGTGCATATCTCGACAGCAGTGCTGTCTTCAGCTGTTTGTAGATAGTAATCAACAGCTACGTAGCGATGGAACTCCTCTTCAGTAACACTGGCTGGGATGTCAATAACCTCTTCATCTGACGCGTTTGCAACAGCTGCATCTGTTTTGTCACTCTCCACATCCTTAACAAAGCTTGCCCACTTGTAGCAGTTCACAATGGTTGCCTGTGTAACATGATTTCAGGATTCTTTCTGCATATGTAGGGAATCCAACAGTGATAAATTACGAGCCAGTACAACAGCACGTTTAGCCTTGCCACTCTGGTCATCCATAACGCTCATCAGATGACGTAGCACAAGAGCCTGATAATGTTGTTTGAAATTGGCTATTATGTCCTGATCCATAGGTTGGATCCGAGAGGTAGTGTTTGGTGGCAGGAAGACCACGTTGATGTTAGACAGCCTGACATCATCCCTGTGTGCAGCACAATTATCACAAAGCAGCCAAATCTGATGCTTTTGTTCCCGCATTCTAGTGTCTAATTTTTTTAGCCACTGCTTCCAAATTTCCCCAGTCATCCATGAATTTGCATTAGCCTCGTATGACACAGGAAGTCACTTAACTTTCTTGAAGCAACGGAGCTGTTTGCTCTTTCCAGTGTTGAGGGGTTTCAACTTCTCACTCCCATCCATATTGCAGCAAAGGAGGATTGTCAGTCGGTCCTTCGATGTTTTACCTCCAGTAGTTTCGGCATGTTTGAATGCAAGTGTTCCATCAGGAATCGCTCGCCAGTAGAGACCATTTTCGTCAGCATTGAAAATGTCACGAGGTGCAAACTCGTTCAAGATGGTAGGAAGAACTGAAACAATCCAATTTTCAGCACCAAAGTCATCAGCGTCTTGTTTCTCACCATGCTGTTTCTTGAATTTTATGCTGTTCCTCTCCTTCCATCTTTCCAACCATCCAACAGTGACTTTGAATTCAGTTAGTCTAAGACTTTCAGCTAGCTGGTTAGCTTTCTCCATAAGCAGTTCAAGACATGTGAAATTTGGCTGGGATTGACGCCATATTCTTTAGCAATAGATGCTTGACTTTGTTTTCTAATTTTTTAAGAACTTCTATTCATTCAGCCAGTGTTACTCTTACAGTTCCGCCACGACGACCCCGGTGTACACCCTAACATTCTTTCGCTTATTCTGCCTGTGGCAGTTAGAGGCAGTAAATTTGAAATCTCGTTGGTTGTCACACGCCAATCGGCTTCCATATTCCATGCGCGCACTTATGCAGAGTCTTTCCTGCAGAGGAGCAGTCTTGAACCGTGCATATAAGTGAATCTTGCACTTATCAGTGGTGCGCTAAACCGAAGTTTGTCCCCATAGAAATTGATGGTGCCAAAAACGGGACCGAAGTATGGCATGCAGTTAAACAGAGCATGCGCTTATCCTTCGTGCACTTAACTGGAGTGCATTGTATATATATCCCTCTAAGATATGTCTTATCTATCTACCCCTCCCCCCCCCAGCTTGGTAAAAAGCTTAAAAAAAAAAAAGAGCACCATGTAAATTATGTATGAATTCTCATCACAACAACCAAAGTTATACAGTGAAAAATTGAAAAAGCTCTTACCAGGCTGTGCCAAGAGATGGCAGCCTCACACAGCTTTCAGTAATGCGACTAGCAGTATAATGGTATGAATAACTGAAAAGATCCTTTAAGAGGATTCAGGTCATAGGTCATGTGACCTCAATCATAATGATACAAATTCAGACATGTAAAAAGCCATGCCAAATAAAAGCAAATAAAAAAAAATCACGAGACAGTTAAAAATGCTTTTTAATCAATCAATGAAGCTTTTTAAAAAAGGAAATGAAAATGAGGCTTGATATTCTATATGCATTCCAGTGGCAACACTAATGGAGATGAAAGCAAAGGTTGATATTCTAAATTCATTCCAGAGGATCCATATATATATTTTTTTTATTATTTAGTGTGTATTCACTTATCAGTTTTGTATTCAATTATTTGGATTTTCCATGTTATGGAGTTTTAAATGTTGCCATCCTGGGACAGACTGAGGGTCCATCAAGTCCAGTATCCTGTTTCTAGCACTGGCCAATCCAGGTCACAAGTATCTGGCAGGATCCCAAAACAGTACAATATATTTTATACTGCTTATCCCCGAAATAAGCAGTGGATTTTCCCAACTCCATTTTAATAATGGCTTATGGACTTTTCTTTTAGGTAGCTATCCAAACCTTTTTTTAAACCCCACTAAGCTTACTGCTTTCATCACATACTCTAGCAACGAATTCCAGAGTTTAATTACAAATTGGAGTCAAGAAATATTTTCTCAGATTTGTTTTATATTTATTACTTTGTAGCTTCATTGTGTGCCCCATAGTGCTAGTATTTTTGAAAAGAGTGAACAAGCGATTCATGTCTACCCGTTCCACTCAGTATTTTATATACCTCTATTATATCCCCTCAGCAGTCTTTTCTCCAAGCTGAAGAGCCCGAGCCATTTCAGTCTTTCCTCATAGGGAAGTTGTCCTAAACCCTTTATCATTTTTGTTGCCCTTCTCTGTACTTTCTAATTCCACTATATCTTTTTTGAGATGCAGTAACCAGAATTGCACACAGTATTCAAGGTGTGGTTGCACCATGGAGCGATACAGTCGTCATAACATTCTTAATTTTATTTTCTATTCCTTTTCTAATAGTACCTAACATTCTGTTTGCTTTCTTTGCTGCCGCAGCACACTGAGCAAAAGGTTTCAAAGTATTGTCAATGATTACTCCTAGATCCTTTACCTGGTCGGTGACTTCTAACATGGAACCTTGCATCATGTAGCTATAGTTCAGTTTCCTCTTTCCCACATGCATCACTTTGCACTTGCTCACATTAAACATCTTGTGCCATTTTAGATGCCCAGTTGCCCAGTCTCATAAGGTCATCTTGCAATTTTTCACAATCCTCTTGCGATTTAACAACTTTGTATAACTTTGTGTCGGCAAATTTAATTACCTCACTAGTAACTCCCATCTCTAAATCATTTATAAATATTAAAAGCAGCTATCCCAGCACAGACCCTGGGGAACCCCACTATCTACCCTTCTCCATTGAGAATACTGACCATTTAACCCTACTCTCTGTTTTCTGTCTTTTAACCATTTTTAATCCACGATAGAACTCTACCTCCTATCCCATGACTTTACAATTTCCTCTGGAGTCCTTCATAAGGTACTTTGTCAAATGCCTTTTGAAAATCCAGATATGCAATATCGACCAACTCTCCTTTATCCACATGTTTGTTCATCCCCTTCAAAGAAATGTAGATTGGTGAGGCAAGATTTCCCTTCACTAAATCTGTGTTGGCTTTGTCTCATTAATCCATGCTTTTAAATATACTCTGTAATTTTGTTCTTTATAATAGTCTCTACCATTTTGCCCGGCACTGACGTCGGGCTCACTGGTCTGTAATTTCCCAGATCACCTCTGGAACCCTTTTTCAAAATCGGCGTTACGTTGGCCACCCTCCAATCTTCTGTACCATGCTTGATTTTAAAGATAAATTACATATTACTAACAGTTCTGCAAGTTCATTTTTCAGTGCTCTGGGATATGTACCATCTGGTCCTGGTGACTTTATTTTCTTTGTCAGGTACTTAGCTCCTTGCGTGAGCGAAACAGTCAAGCTTTTTTATGGACCTTTCATGAATAAAGTATTTCTCAAAGGGCCTTTCCATATCATCAAGCTGATCAATCCATAGACTGGTGGGTTGTGTCCATCTACCAGCAGGTGGAGATAGAGAGCAAACTTTTGCCTCCCTATATGTGGTCATGTGCTGCCGGAAACTCCCCAGTATGTTCTCTATCTCAGCAGGTGGTGGTCACACACAGCAGCAGCTCTGGCTAGGCCTCCAAGCCTAATTTTTAGGTTTTGTTGAGTGCCTGGGGTTGAGGGCTCTTCTTGAGCAAGTGCAAACCTGGTGGCGCCAGGTCCCTCCTTTTCTCCCCCCTCCCGCTGGCTCCGTTTGAAGAAAAAAAAAAAAATTTTGAACGTCCTTAAAGGCGTTTATTTCGACGTTTATTTAAACGTTTATTGCAGCTACTCACTGGGACACCAGGTCGTTACAGCTCGGAGTGGACAGCAGGTAATTTTTACCTTTTATAGCGGGCAGGGGGTTCCCCGATTGGTCTCCACGTGGCCTATGGCGTCGGAGGGCGAGGGCGCAAAGAGTCGCTCCCCGGATCGCGTGTGCGCTTCCAGAGGGGATGCGGGGGTCTTAAAGTCTGATTCACCCTTGTTGGGTGACAGTTTCGTGACCGATGAGTGTCCCGGTCCTTCCTCCGGTGTGGCGGTTTTTCCCGCCATAAACGCCCATCCCCCGCGGCTCGCCTCCGCCATATTGGCCGGCCACGCGGCTCGGACGGCTTCTTCTTGGGCCGCCCTTGAGGTGGGAGACATTGATGCCATGAACGCCCTTAATTTGGGCGACGGCACAAAGCGGCTAAAGTTAAGCGCCGTTCTTCCCGCGCGGCTCCTTTGCGGAGTGTTGCGCCGGACGCCATCTTGGATGCGCAGCATGTCTCTCCCCCGCTCTTGCGAGCGCCGGTTGAGGGTGCGTCTAGGGCTGTAGCCCAGGCTGCGGAAGTGCACAGTATGCGGGGTTTCTCCCCCGAGTTTGTTTTGCTGCTGCATCAGGCCTTCCTTATGCAAACGCTGCCCCTGCTCCCTCGTCTGGTAAAGAGGTTGAGGCCCCCGGAGGTAAACGCCCTCGGGTTGATTCCCAGGCCTTGGAGGACTTTGTCTCCTCCGATGTAGATGAGGGCAGCGTATCTGAGTTCTCCCAACGGTCCTTTGCGGATTCCTTGGAGGAGACGGATCCCCGCTCGGATGGAGCGGATGACCCCTCTGCAGCGCGGCTCTTTAGCTCAGAGGATTTGCCCAACCTGTTAATGCAGGCCATGGGCATTTTGAAGATTTCCTCTCCGGAGGACGTCTCTCCCTCAGCCCCTGTTGGCTCTGCCATTATGCTGGGGACGAAGCGCCCGCATAGAACCTTCCACGTGCATGATGCCATGCACACCTTAATTGCGGCTCAGTGGGATGCCCCGGAAGCGAGCCTTAAAGTGGTTAGGGCTTTGTCCCGCCTCTATCCTTTGCCTGAAAGTGAACGTGAGGCCTATCTGTGGCCTACCGTGGTTTCTTTAATCACTGCGGTGACTAAGAAAACGGCGTTGCTGGTGGAAGGTGGCACGGCCCTAAAGGACGCCCAAGACAGAAGATTGGAGGCGGCCTTAAGGTCGTCCTTTGAGGCGGCTGCTTTAAGTTTGCAGGCCTCAGTTTGCGGCTCCTATGTGGCCAGGGCGTGCCTGACTATGGTGCAGCGGGCTTCCCCCTCGGATCTTTCCTTGAGGGCTGATTGGCCGGCCCTGGAATCGGGCTTAGCCTATTTGGCAGACTTGCTGTATGATGTCTTGAGGGCCTCAGCTAAAGGCATGGCTCAGACATTCTCTGCGCAGCGGTGGCTTTGGCTGAGGCATAGGTCTGCTGACCACGCCTCTAAATCCCGCCTGGCTAGATTGCCTTTTAAAGGCAAGCTGCTCTTTGGGGTCGAGCTGGACAAAATCGTGACCGATCTCGGCACGTCTAAGGGCAAGAGGTTACCAGAGGTCAGGGCTCGGGCTAGTGCTCGCCCCGGTACCTCCAGAGGACGGTTTCAGGAAGCCCATCGGTACCGCCCGGGCAGGTCGGGCTCCTCTGCCCCCTCTTCCTTCAAGAGGAAATTCTCCCCCAAGCAGCATTCCTTTCGCAGAGACCGCCGTCCCGGAGGTGCTCCCTCCGGTCCTCCCCTAGGGTCTCGTACCCAATGACGGGGCCTTGGTCCACGCCCCAGTGCAGATTGGAGGACGGCTGTCTTCGCTTCTGGGCGAGTGGATCACTATAACTTCAGACGCTTGAGTGCTGGAAGTCATCAGAGACGGCTACAAGCTAGAGTTCTGCCGACCCTTAAGAGACGGGTTTGTACTCTCTCCCTGCAAGTCTCCGGTCAAGCTGTGGCAGTGCAGCAGACCTTGGACAATCTGATCCGCCTGGGTGCGGTCGTTCCGGTGCCAGAAAATCAGCTTGGCAAGGGACGTTACTCCATTTACTTTGTGGTACCAAAGAAAGGAGGTTCTGTACGGCCTATCCTCGACCTCAAGGGGTCAATCAGGCTCTTTCGCAAGGAGACCCTCCGCTCTGTTATAGCGGCAGTGCAGGCAGGAGAGTTCCTGGCATCCTTGTGTTGGATTATTTGTAGTAAATAATTAGCAGATTTTTATACACACAGCTTCAGCTTTAGAAATGTTAATTTCTTTTCTTCATCTCTCTCACATACACCCCAGAATAATTCACTGCTGAGTCACTTTAAAGTTGAAGTAACAAAACATCTGTTTACTCACAGTTTGTAGTTAGATATATATTCAGCAGGCTTATATATACATAATATAATACATTTGGTTTATCAGCTCTTTCCATGTGCTTAGATGGTAATGGATGCTCACACCATAGATCCTCAGTCAGGAGAGGCCATTAGAGCTCCATGTGCTATGCCTAACCCCCACAGGAAGTTGCATGGGTGTGACCTCTCTAGGTAATTGACATCAGAGGTCACAGAGTAATCACAGAGAAAAAAAACATTGCTGACAGACAATGCATGTAAAACACAATACATTATTCCAACAAACCCCTTCTCATGCATAACTGTCATGCAATTATTAATTCATACAAAGTCCAAGCTTTGTTCGCAGATTCTCAAAACGTTCTCTGGGTAACGGTTTGGTCATGATGTCAGCTGTCATCTCACTGGTGTGACAATAGTGTAGACTGATAACCCCTTCTTTCGCCAGCTCTCGCACGTTGTGATATTTCGTTGCGATGTGCTTGGTGCGTGACTGAACCTTGTCATTCTGTGACAGTCTGATGCAGCTCTGATTATCTTCCATTATCTGGATTGGTCTCTGTTCATCTATTCCAAAATCCAGCAAAAGTTTTTCAATCCACATCAGTTCTCTGCATGCTTCTGATACAGCCACATATTCAGCTTCTGTAGAAGACAGACTCACAATACTTTGTTTATGACTGGCCCAAGATATTTGTACATTTCCATACATAAACACATATCCACTTGTGGATTTATAATCAGAATGATCCCCTGCCCAATCTGAATCACAGTAACATATTAGTTTTGGATTACTATTGGCTGAAATCTTTAATTTACAATCAATGGTACCTTTTAAATACCTTACCATCCTTTTAACTGCAGTCCAATCTGATTTGGTAGGTGAGCTGACCCTTCTGCTCAAAATTCCTACTGCATTTGCTATATCAGCCCTGTATGTGGTAGTTAGATATAAAAGCTTACCTATGGCTGATCTATATTGGATGTTATCTGGTAAAGGTTCTCTTACTGTTTCATCCTTCAGAAAATCAGTGATCATGGGAGTGCTTACAACTTGGGCATCTTGCATACCTAAACTTTCAATAAGCTCATTTATTTTCTGCTTCTGGCTTAGAAGATAAGAACCATCATTTTGTTTCTCAATTTCTATACCAAGATAGTATGACACATTACCAAGTTCTTTTATCTCAACATTCTGGTTTAAATATTTTACAATGTCCTTGTACTCTTGCTCACTTTCGCTTGCAATGAGCAGATCATCAACAAAAGCTAAAATGTATGCATATTGTCCATTTCTGCACCTAGTGTACAAGCATTTATCTGCTTCACCTTGCTTAAATCCTAAATTTGTCAATATTACATGCAATTTGTCATTCCAACATTTTGCACTTTGCTTTAATCCATAAAGACCTTTGTTTAATTTACACACTAGCTGTCTTTGTTTTGTATTTATGAAACCTGTTGGCTGTTCCATGTACAAGTCTTCAGTTATATCTCCATGAAGAAATGCTGTTTTCACATCAATGTGGTTGACTTGCATGCCTTTTGAGACTGCAATGCTCAGAAGTGTTCTAATTGGCGTGTGTTTCACTACAGGTGCAAACACTTCATCAAAATCTTCTCCATATTTTTGAAGATATCCCTTTGCGACTAATCTGGCTTTATACCTTTCCACTTTTCCTTGTGCATTCCTTTTTAACTTGAATACCCATTTGCATCCTATAGCTTTCTTGCCAGGAGGTAATTTTGTAAGAATCCAAGTTTTATTTTTATGCAATGCATCAATTTCTTCTTGTGCAGCTTTACGCCATTCAGCAGCTTCTTCTGCTGGCATTTTCTCAATCTCATCCCATGTTAAGGGCTCTTGAGCTTCTGCTGACTTTGTTAGGTAAGACAGTCTTGGGGGTGGAACACCTTTGTTTTCCCTGGATGAGCGTCTGACAACAGGTTGGTCCGACCTTTCTGCATCCTCTAAATCTGAGAGTCCTTCTCCAATTGATTCCCCTTCTCCAACTGTACTGTCTTCTGCAATGATCCTTTCTGTGTCTGCTTCCTCTGCCTGTTCCTCGTTAGATACAGGTGAGTTGCTTTCAGACATCTGCCTTGGTATGGCATTTATATACACTGGCATGTCTATTATGGTTCTAGTTTCATATTCTGGATGATAAGGCTCATCTGGGATAATCCAGCCTTTATCAACCCTTTTGTTTTCATCAAAATATGTAACATGTCTTATGCCAACAATGCCAGTTTTCAGATTCAAAATTCTATATCCTTTGTGTCCTGGAGCATAGCCAACTAAAATGCCCCTTTCTGTTGTGGAATCCAGCTTATGCCTTCTTTGCTTTGGTACATGAGCATATGCTGTACTTCCAAATGTTCTTATGTGTGACAGGTTTGGCTTCCTACCATGCCATGTCTCATGTGGTGTGCGCTCAGCGCCTTTAGTTGGCATTCTGTTTTGTAGGTACACTGCTGTGAGAATGGCTTCCCCCCATAGTCTTTTAGGGAGATTGCTATCTGACAGCATACATCTGGTCATTTCCACAAGTGACCTAAATTTTCTCTCTGCAACAGAATTTTGCTCTGGTGTATAAGCTACTGTTGTGATATGCTGAATGCCTTCTTGTTGTAGAAATGTGCGCATGCTTTGTGAATTGAACTCACCACCATTGTCGGTCTGAAGAACCTTTGGTTTTCTTTCAAATTTATTGCTCACCATGGCTACGTATTTCTTCAGCATGTCTGTGACTTGACTTTTTTCTTTCAGCAAATAGGCCACACAGTATCTAGAGAAATCATCCAAGAATATTAGCACAAATCTGTTATTTCCCAATGATGGGATATTAAACGGTCCACATAAGTCACTGTGTATTAAGTCCAGTACTTTATTACTCCTATTTCCTGTGTATGCAGGAAATGAGGGTCTCACACCTTTTTGAGTAACACAGTCTATGCATTTCTCCATTTTACCAGTATCTGCACTTATTTCAATGCCTGTAGCAAGTTGCTTACTGTAAAGATCATGGATCACCTTAAAATCACGATGTCCCAGGCGGCGGTGCCAGATTTCCAGACTACATTTACCATCATTCTTCCTTACTTGCGCCATATGTGAGGCTTCACCTGAAATGCTCAGTTTATAAATATCATTATGCATAAAAGCTTCAGCATACACTTCATCATTTTTAGAGATTGTGCACTTACTGTTTTCAAAATGAATCACAAATCCCTTCTTATCTAATGTAGATACACTAAGCATATTGCAAACTGCTTGGGGAATATACAAGACATCACTTACAGGAATTTCTTTAACTTCATTAGACACTTTGCATTTTAAGAATCCAATGCCTTTTGCTTGGATCTTAGTAGTCCCTGCGTTTGCAGTTTGAAGAATACCTTCTTCTGGACACATTTCCTGAAAGAAATCCTTACAATTGGTTAAATGGCATGTGCTCCCCGAATCCAAAATCCAAGTACTTTCATTTGAATTATTTACCATAGTCAAAGATTTTTCTGCCATTAGAAAGCTCTTATGTTTATCATTGTCCTTTATACATTTCCTGCTTGGAAAATTCTTTTGTTCCATTGACTTAGGTGAGCTAGAGGGGGTGTTTTGTGTTTCCTTACACCATTTAGATACATGTCCCTCCTTTCCACATGAGTAGCAAATCAGCTTGCCCTTGGGTGGAGTTTTCCCATAGCTCCGCCTTCCTCTGTTCTTTGCCAAGAAATTTGTTTCATTTCTCTCTGACTGTCTTTGAGAACACATCTCCTCAGAATCATTAATTATGCATTCCTGCCTCAGTTTTGATGCTGCCTGTTCAAACGATTGCCCTTCAATGGCTTCATTTACAGACCTAAAAACATCAAACTTCTTTGATAGTGAGGTAAAAAGAAATGCTCTTTTCAATGCATCACACATGGGAATTCCAGAAAGTTCTAACTTTTGAAATGAAGACATAAGATGCATAATGTGATCATTACACTTACTTTTATCCCTTAATTTGGTTTCATTCAACTCTGCCAACCAAATTGGTTGCTGTTTTGCATATGTAGTTGCAAACATAGTTCTCAGTTTATCTAAAATTTCCTTTGCTGTATCTTTTGCCTCCACCAATATGGCTTGTTTCTCTGAGAGAGCTTCAAAAAACATGCACTTCACATAATAGTTTGCATTGTCCCATTCAGCCATATTTTCAGCTGTTCTGTTTTGGTCTAAGCATATATTTAATTTCTTTGCTTGAAGGAGACATCTGAATCTTAGTTCCCACTGCTGATAATTAAATTCAGTTAATTTAGGCACCTTGAGAGAGTGGAAAAATGGTAAATTTCCTCCCTCAGCCATTTTCTTAGCCTTCTGTCTGCTGTGTGGGGGGAGAGAGAGACAGACTGAATCTTTCTTTTAAAACTTAAGAGAAAAATGTGGCTTTTTTACTGCCTGGTAATATTTCTCTTCTTTTTCAATTCCTGGCCCCTGGGCCCATAACCCTTTTGTTGGATTATTTGTAGTAAATAATTAGCAGATTTTTATACACACAGCTTCAGCTTTAGAAATGTTAATTTCTTTTCTTCATCTCTCTCACATACACCCCAGAATAATTCACTGCTGAGTCACTTTAAAGTTGAAGTAACAAAACATCTGTTTACTCACAGTTTGTAGTTAGATATATATTCAGCAGGCTTATATATACATAATATAATACATTTGGTTTATCAGCTCTTTCCATGTGCTTAGATGGTAATGGATGCTCACACCATAGATCCTCAGTCAGGAGAGGCCATTAGAGCTCCATGTGCTATGCCTAACCCCCACAGGAAGTTGCATGGGTGTGACCTCTCTAGGTAATTGACATCAGAGGTCACAGAGTAATCACAGAGAAAAAAAACATTGCTGACAGACAATGCATGTAAAACACAATACATTATTCCAACACCTTGGACATCAAGGAAGCGTACTTGAATATTCCCATCTGGCCTCCTCATCAACGCTTTCTGCGTTTTGCAGTACTGGGCCGACACTTCCAGTTCAGAGCCCTCCCGTTCGGGTTGGCTACTGCTCCGCGGACCTTCTCCAAAGTAATGGTGGTCATCGCGGCCTTCCTGAGGAAGGAAGGAGTACAAGTCCATCCTTATCTGGACGACTGGTTGATCCGAGCCCCCTCTTATGCAGAGTGTGGCAAAGCTGTGAACCGGGTGGTTGCTCTTTTGAGCTCCCTGGGGTGGATCATCAACTGGGAGGAAAGCCAGCTGCGCCCCACTCAGTCCCTGGAGTATCTGGGAGTTCGATTCGACACCCAAGTGGGCAGAGTGTTCCTGCCAGACAATCGGATTGTCAAGCTTCAGGCTCAGATGGACCAGTTCCTAGTAGCCTCTCCTCTTCGGGCTTGGGACTAGGTGCAGCTGTTGGGCTCTATGACGGCCACGATGGAAGTAGTGCCCTGGGCCAGGGCTCATATGAGACCACTACAACTCTCTCTGCTGCAGCGCTGGACTCCGATGTCGGAGGATTATGCTGTGCGCCTTCCCTTGGACCCAGCAGTGCGCAAGGCGCTGAGCTGGTGGACGCAGACAGACAAGTTGTCTGCAGGAATGCCTCTGGTGACCCCGGAGTAGATTGTCGTCACGACGGACGCCTCTTTGTCGGGCTGGGGAGCCCACTGCTTGGGAAGGACAGCGCAGGGGCTCTGGTCT